>NW_027033405.1:0-6168 GCF_034236695.1 Oncorhynchus nerka | reverse complement strand
CTCCTCATCCCTCTCCCCTCCCCATCCCTCTCCCCACCTCCTCATCCCTCTCCCCCTCCTCATCTCCTCTCTCCCTCCCCATCCCTCTCTCCCTCCTCCCTCCTCCCTCTCCTCATCCCTCTCTCATCCCTCTCCCATCCCTCTCCCCCTCCTCCTCCTCCCTCCTCATCCCTCTCCCCTCCCTCCCCCTCCTCCCCTCCTCCCCTCCTCCTCCCCCTCCTCCCTCCCCCTCCTCCTCCCTCTCTCCCCCTCCTCCTCTCTCCCCTCTCTCCTCCCTCTCTCATCCCTCCTCCCTCCTCCCTCCTCCCCTCATCTCTCCTCCTCCCTCCTCCTCCCCTCCTCATCCCTCTCCCTCCCCTCCTCCCCCTCTCATCCCTCTCCTCCTCCCTCTCTCATCCCTCTCCTCCTCCCTCTCTCATCCCTCTCATCCTCCCTCCTCCCTCTCTCCCTCTCCTCCTCCCTCTCTCATCCCTCCCCCTCTCCCCCTCCTCCCTCTCTAGGTGTAGCTGTGTTGAGGATGCAGAGCCCCCCTGTCAACAGTCTGAGTCTGGACTTCCTCACTGAGTTCTGTATCAATCTGGAGAAACTAGAGATGGATAAGAGTTGTAGAGGTCTGATCATCACCTCGGTCAGTACACACACACACACACACACACACACACACACACACACACACACACACACACACACACACACGTCCTGTTACAAAACCATGATACACACTGTAACTCCCCCCGTGTGTGTGTGGTGTCCCAGACCCTCTGCAAGGCTAGACATCATAACTCTCCTGTGTGTGTGTGGGTGTCCCAGAACCCTCTGCAAGCTAGACATCATAACTCTCCCCTGTGTTTGTTTGTGTGTGTGTGTGTGTGTGTGTGTGTGTGTGTGTGTGTGTGGTGTCCCAGACCCTCTGCAAGGCTAGACATCATAACTCTCCCTGTGTGTGTGTGTGGTGTCCCAGACCCTCTCCAAGGTGTTCTCTGCGGGGCTAGACATCATGGAGATGTATGGGAAAAGTCCGGAGCGCTGTGGAGAGTTCTGGAAGGCTGTTCAGGAGATGTGGCTCAAAGTCTACGGATCCAACATGGCCACCATAGCTGCCATCAACGTGAGTCAGCACACCCAGCCGTCTCTGTCTGTGTCTCTGTCTGTGTCTCTGTCTCTGTCTGTGTCTCTGTCTGTTGGTCCCATGTGTTTATCTATATATAGGGCTCCTATCCAGCAGGTGGCTGTCTCATGTCTATTGGATGTGACAACAGGATCATGACTGATAACCACCTCTCTGTCTCTCCGTCTATAGGATGTGACTATAACCACCTCTCTCTGTCTCTCTGTCTATTGGATGTGACTATAACCACCTCTCTCTGTCTCATGTCTATTGGATGTGACTATAGGATCATGACTGATAACCACCTCTCTCTGTCTCTCTGTCTATTGGATGTGACTATAGGATCATGACTGATAATCACCTCTCTCTGTCTCTGTCTATTGGATGTGACTATAATCACCTCTGTCTCTCTGTCTATAGGGCTCTAGTCCAGCAGGTGGCTGTCTCATGTCTATAGGATGTGACTATAACCACCTCTCTCTGTCTATAGGGCTCTAGTCCAGCAGGTGGCTGTCTCATGTCTATAGGATGTGACTATAACCACCTCTCTGTCTCTCTGTCTATAGGGCTCTAGTCCCGCAGGTGGCTGTCTCATGTCTATAGGATGTGACTATAACCACCTCTCTCTGTCTATAGGGCTCTAGTCCCGCAGGTGGCTGTCTCATGTCTATTGGATGTGACTATAACCACCTCTCTGTCTCTCTGTCTATAGGGCTCTAGTCCCGCAGGTGGCTGTCTCATGTCTATTGGATGTGACTATAACCACCTCTCTGTCTATAGGGCTCTAGTCCAGCAGGTGGCTGTCTCATGTTTATTGGATGTGACTATAACCGTCTCTCTGTCTATAGGGCTCTAGTCCCGCAGGTGGCTGACTCATGTCTATAGGATGTGACTATAACCACCTCTCTCTGTCTATAGGGCTCTAGTCCAGCAGGTGGCTGTCTCATGTCTATAGGATGTGACTATAACCACCTCTCTGTCTCTGTCTATAGGGCTCTAGTCCAGCAGGTGGCTGTCTCATGTCTATAGGATGTGACTATAACCACCTCTCTGTCTCTCTGTCTATAGGGCTCTAGTCCCGCAGGTGGCTGTCTCATGTCTATAGGATGTGACTATAACCACCTCTCTCTGTCTATAGGGCTCTAGTCCAGCAGGTGGCTGTCTCATGTCTATTGGATGTGACTACAGGATCATGGCTGATAATCCTCGCTACAGCATCGGACTCAACGAGACTCAGCTCGGCATTGTAGCTCCCTTCTGGTGAGGCACACACACACTAATACACACACACACACTAATACACACACACACACACTAATACACACACACACACACTAATATACACACACACACACACACTAATACACACACACACACTAATACACACACACACACTAATACACACACACACACTAATACACACACACACACACTAATACACACACACACACACACTAATACACACACACTAATACACACACTAATACACACACACACACACACTAATACACACACACACACACTAATACACACACACACACACACTAATACACACACTAATACACACACACACACACTAATACACAGTGAGTGTTGATGTGTTGAATCTGCTCAGGGTTGTGATGGTTCATGGTTACTGTAGTGTGTGTGAGGTGCTGAATGTGTGGTTGTGTTCATGTTACCCGTGTTATGGTTGTGGTTGTGTTGTTAATTTCACATGTTCATGTCATGTTGTGTTGTCAAAAGGCTGTGTTCATGTTGTGGTCATGTTTGCGGTCCAGGTTTAAAGACACGCTGGTGAACACGGTTGGTAACCGGCAGCAGGAGGCTGTCGTTGGAGCTGGGTCTGTTGTACAGCGCTCCTGATGCCCTGAAGATCGGCCTGGTGGACCAGTTAGTCCCTGAGGACCAGGTCCTCTCCACTGCACAGGACACCATGTCCAAGTGGCTCGCTGTACCAGGTCAGAATATTCTCTCTGTCTCTGTCTCTCTCTCTCTCTGTCGCTCTCTCTCTGTCGCTCTCTCTCTCTCTGTCTCTCTCTCTCTCCTTCTCTCTCTCTCTCTCTCTCCTTCTCTCTCTCTCTCTGTCTCTCTCTCTGTCTCTCTCTCACTGTACCAGGTCAGAATACTCTCTCTCTCGCTCTCTCTGTCTCTCTCGCTCTCTCTGTCTCTCTCGCTCTCTCTGTCTCTCTCGCTCTCTGTCTCTCTCGCTCTCTGTCTCTCTCGCTCTCTGTCTCTCTCTCGCTCTCTGTCTCTCTCTCGCTCTCTGTCTCTCTCTCGCTCTCACGCTGGTTTCACTGCTATATGTATTGGCCTCACGGCCTTCGTCAGAGTTTTTGATTCTTCAAAGTAGCCACTCTAGTAAAAATAAAGAGAATCCCTTGCATGAGTAGGTGTCCAAACTGTTGTCTGGTACTGTATATAAACACCTCTCCTCTCCCTCTAGACCATGCCAGACAGATAGATCTGTGTGTATATATTATATAAACTCCTCTCCCTCTAGACCATGCCAGACAGATAGATCTGTGTGTATATATTATATAAACTCCTCTCCCTCTAGACCATGCCAGACAGATAGATCTGTGTGTATATATTATATAAACTCCTCTCCCTCCAGACCATGCCAGACAGATAGATGTATAATCTGTGTGTATATAAACACCTCTCCCTCCAGACCATGCCAGACAGATAGATGTATAATCTGTGTGTATATAAACACCTCTCCCTCCAGACCATGCCAGACAGATAGATGTATAATCTGTGTGTATATAAACTCCTCTCCCTCCAGACCATGCCAGACAGATAGATGTATAATCTGTGTGTATATAAACTCCTGTCCCTCCAGACCATGCCAGACAGATAGATGTATAATCTGTGTGTATATAAACTCCTGTCCCTCCAGACCATGCCAGACAGATAGATGTATAATCTGTGTGTATATAAACTCCTGTCCCTCCAGACCATGCCAGACAGATAGATGTATAATCTGTGTGTATATAAACTCCTGTCCCTCCAGACCATGCCAGACAGATCACCAAGTCCATGATGAGGAAACAGACCATAGACAAGCTGCTGTCCAACAGGGAAGCTGACATCACCAACTTTGTGAGCTTCATCACTAAAGACTCCATCCAGAGGTCCCTCCGCATGTACCTGGAGATGCTCAAGAGTAGAAAGGCCTAGTCTGGGGCCCGAACGGCTCCCCCATTCCCTGTATAGTGCACTACCCCTATAGGTCCTGGTCTAAAGTAGTGCCCTCAGTCCTATAGACCCTGGTCTAAAGTAGTGCCCTCAGTCCTATAGGTCCTGGTCTAAAGTTGTGCCCTTACCCCTATAGGCTCTGGTCTAAAGTAGTGCCCTTACCCTATAGGCCCTGGTCTAAAGTAGTGCCCTCAGTCCTATAGACTCTGGTCTAAAGTTGTGCCCTTAGTCCTATAGACCCTGGTCTAAAGTAGTGCCCTCAGTCCTATAGGTCCTGGTCTAAAGTTGTGCCCTTACCCCTATAGGCTCTGGTCTAAAGTAGTGCCCTTACCCCTATAGGCCCTGGTCTAAAGTAGTGCCCTCAGTCCTATAGACTCTGGTCTAAAGTTGTGCCCTTAGTCCTATAGGTCCTGGTCTACAGTAGTGCCCTCAGTCCTATAGACCCTGGTCTAAAGTAGTGCTCTTAGTCCTATAGGCCCTGGTCTAAAGTAGTGCTCTTAGCCCTATAGACCCTGGTCTAAAGTAGTGCCCTCAGTCCTATAGGCCCTGGTCAAAAGTAGTGCCCTCAGTCGTATAGGCCCTGGTCAAAAGTAGTGCCCTCAGTCCTATAGGGCCTGGTCAAAAGTAGTGCCCTCAGTCCTATAGGCCCTGGTCAAAAGTAGTGCCCTCAGTCCTATAGGCCCTGGTCAAAAGTAGTGCCCTCAGTCCTATAGGTCCTGGTCAAAAGTAGTGCACTATATAGGGAATAGGGTGCCAGTTGACACACTACCCTGTCATATATATATATATATGTATGTGTGTATATATATATATATATATATATATATATATATATTAGGGCATTTTGTCAGCTGTATTTCATTCTCTTTCTGTCTGCAACCTTCATGAAACGACATGGGGTGTGTTTATTAGTGCAGACCGTAGCGAAACATAGTGCAACAGAAAACGAAAACAACCGTTTTGTTATTGGACAAAATCAGGTAGTTCACTCCCGTTCTGGCTCGTTTGGATCCCAATGAACACACCCCCCGGCCTTATTTCCCCCTGCCAATGTTTGACTGTTTGGACTGAAACAACGAACACTGTTACCATGTAGGTGATTATACAGGAAGTCATCTTGCCTTTGTGAACATAATGTTTTTTTTTTTTCTTCGATGATCTTTTCCTGTACTGTTGGTTTGCAAGTAAACATCTGTAAAATACCTTCCTGTGGAATGTGTGTTTGAGTTTCATGTTCTGTAATGATGTCACGAGTTCAGGCCAGGGTTTACTACATTCTGTCCTGCCCCAACGGTTGTGTGTTTTTTTATTTTTGCACTTCACAGCTGATTTGAAGTAACCAACTCCTCATCAAGCTTCTCATGATTTGAATCTGCTGTGTAGTGTTAAGGGCAACAACAGTTCATATGCACCCAGGTGGGGCCCCAGGACCGAGTTAGGGGAGACCCTGGTTTAGAGGACACTATACTTACCAGTCCCTCTTTCTGGTTACTAGTCCAACCCTCTAACCACAGGGCTACCTGCCGCCCCTCTAACCACTAGGCTACCTGCTCTAACCACTAGTTACCTGCTCTAACCACTAGGCTACCTGCTCTAACCACTGGCTACCTGCTCTAACCACTAGGCTACCTGCTCTTAACCACTAGGCTACCTGCTCTGAGGCTACCTGCTCTAACCACTCAGGCTACCTGCTCTAACCACGAGGCTACCTGCTCTAACCACGAGGCTACCTGCTCTAACCACGAGGCTACCTGCTCTAACCACTAGGCTACCTGCTTCTAACCACTAGGCTACCTGCTCTAACCACTAGGCTACCTGCCTCTAACCACTAGGCTACCTTGCCTCTCTAACCACTAGGC
>NW_027033404.1:0-6168 GCF_034236695.1 Oncorhynchus nerka | reverse complement strand
ATGAGTGATGTGGTTGACTAAGCCTATGTGTGTAGAGTGATGTGGTTGACTAAGCCTATGTGTGTAGAGTGATGTGGTTGACTAAGCCTATGTGTGTAGAGTGATGTGGTTGACTAAGCCTATGTGTGTAATGAGTGATGTGGTTGACTAAGCCTATGTGTGTAGAGTGATGTGGTTGACTAAGCCTATGTGTGTAATGAGTGATGTGGTTGACTAAGCCTATGTGTGTAATGAGTGATGTGGTTGACTAAGCCTATGTGTGTATGAGTGATGTGGTTGACTAAGCCTATGTGTGTAATGAGTGATGTGGTTGACTAAGCCTATGTGTGTAGAGTGATGTGGTTGACTAAGCCTATGTGTGTAATGAGTGATGTGGTTGACTAAGCCTATGTGTGTAATATGAGTGATGTGGTTGACTAAGCCCTATGTATTGTAATGAGTGATGTGGTTGACTAAGCCTATGTGTGTAATGAGTGATGTGGTTGACTAAGCCTATGTGTGTAATGAGTGATGTGGTTGACTAAACTATCATTATTGTAATGAGTGATGTGGTTGACCCAAGCCTATGTGTGTAGAGTGATGTGGTTGACTAAGCCTATGTGTGTAGAGTGATGTGGTTGACTAAGCCTATGTGTGTAATGAGTGATGTGGTTGACTAAGCCTATGTGTGTAATGAGTGATGTGGTTGACTAAGCCTATGTGTGTAATGAGTGATGTGGTTGACTAAGCCTATGTGTGTAATGAGTGATGTGGTTGACTAAGCCTATGTGTGTAATAGGTGATGTGGTTGACTAAGCCTATGTGTGTAATGAGTGATGTGGTTGACTAAGCCTATGTGTGTAGAGTGATGTGATAAGCTATATTGTAGTTGACTAAGCCTATGTGTGTAATGAGTGATGTGGTTGACTAAGCCTATGTGTGTAATGAGTGATGTGGTTGACTAAGCCTATGTGTGTAGAGTGATGTGGTTGACTAAGCCTATGTGTGTAGAGTGATGTGGTTGACTAAGCCTATGTGTGTAATGAGTGATGTGGTTTGACCCTATGTGTGTAATGAGTGATGTGGTTGACTAAGCTATGTGTGTAATGAGTGATGTGGTTGACTAAGCCTATGTGTAAGTGATGTGGTTGACTAAGCCTATGTGTGTAATAGTGATGTGATAAGCCTATGTGTGTAGAAGTGATGTGGTTGACTAAGCCTATGTGTGTAATGAGTGATGTGGTTGACTAAGCCTATGTGTGTAATGAGTGATGTGGTTGACTAAGCCTATGTGTGTAATGAGTGATGTGGTTGACTAAGCCTATGTGTGTAATGAGTGATGTGGTTGACTAAGCCTATGTGTGTAATGAGTGATGTGGTTGACTAAGCCTATGTGTGTAATGAAGTGATGTGGTTGACTAAGCCTATGTGTGTAATGAGTGATGTGGTTGACTAAGCCTATGTGTGTAATGAGTGATGTGGTTGACTAAGCCTCTAAGCCTGTGTGTAAAGTTGATTGTCTTCTCTAATTTCAGTCTTGTTTCTTTCCCAAAGGTACCCGGGTGGATTTAAACAAGTCACAGCCACCTGCTACATTCGAAAGACCCCAAAGCGGTAAGTTTTGTAAGTCAGTTTATTAGGTACACTCGTCTAGTACCTAGTCGGACCCCACCCTTTGCCTCCAGAACAGCCAGAATTCTTCGGGAACATTCCACAGGGATGTTGGTCCATGTTGACGCCATGGCACGCAGTGCTGCAAGATTTGATGGCGGTACACCACAGCAACCAGCCTGTTACCATTGACACCATCAGGACTCCTGATGGCCATCAGCTTGACTCAAATAGAAACATGATTCGCCGGACCAGAGAATGTTTCCACTTCTCAAGTGTTGGTGATCATGTGCCCACTGGGACACTTCTCCTTGTTATTAGCTGATAGGAGTGGAACCCGGTGTAGTCGTCTGCTGCAACAGTCCATCCATGACAGGGAGCGACGAGATGTGTGTTCTGAGATGCGGTCAACACACCACTGTTGTACTGTGCTGTTATTTGTCTGTTTGTGGCCCCTGCCTGTTGGCTTGCACCATTCTTCTCTTCTCCTTCCACCTCTCTCATCAACCAGCTGGTTACAGGACTGCAGCTGACTGGATGTTTGTGTTTGTCGCTCCCGTTTCTCTGTAAACTCTTAGACGTTGTCGTGTGAAAGCCCAGGAATGCAGACATTTCTGAGGTACTGATCCGACTGGCTTGGCGCCGACGGTCATACCGCGCTCAAAGTTGCTTAGGTCACTGGTTTTAGAAGGGTAACTGAATGCCTCGATGCCTGTCTGCCTGCTTTATAGAGCAAGCCACAGCCACGTGACGACTCCCTGTCTGTAGGAGTGCCATCCGTTATACGTGAACAGGATGGTGTACCTAATAAACTGACCGGTGAGTTAACTACTGTTTTAGTAGAGCAAGCCACAGCCACGTGACGACTCACTGTCTGTAGGAGCGATCCTGGCTTACGTGAACAGGATGGTGTACCCTAATAAAACTGACGGTGAGTTAACTACTGTTTTATTGGTGGGGCCACTGCAGTCTGTTTGGAAACACTGAATAAACACTGTCCTCTCAGGTGTACAGTAACTTCAGCCTTTAAAGTTTCATTCGTTCAGGACAGCAGTTGCATTTGCATTGCATTTTGCATTGCTGTTATGGCCTAGCTAGAGAGAGAGAATGAATTGTCTGTCCTTGATGCTCTGGTTCCAGAGGGGAATGTGATCATCAGGGAGGATTTCAGATACAGAGACACTTGTGTATTATCACAGAGCTGCTGATGCAGGTCTCTATAAGAAGGTTACAAAAAGGCCTAGCTGAGTGTGAGACAGAGACACTTGTGTGACACACAGGATGCTGATGCAGGTCTGTCAGAGAGACCTTTAGGAGAAGGTCTACTGTAATCTGGGGGAAAGGCCTAGCTGGGTGTGCAGGAAGATAAAGGACACACAGGATCTCTGCCAGGTCCTCTTTTTCCAGAGGGGTAAAACTAAACCATTTCTGCTTATTCAGCTGTCAGACGTTTGTTTTAGGATCTATCTCTGGAAAGGCTCTATTTCAGATGGTCTTATGGTTTAGACACACAGGATCTCTGCTGATGCAGGTCTGTGGCGTTTAGACCTTTATCACTCACACACAGGATGTATCACAGACACACAGGATCTGCTGATGCAGGTCTGTCAGACGTTTAGACCTTTAGGAGAAGGTCTACTGTAATCTGGGGAAAGGCCTAGCTGGGTGTGAAAGGCCTAGCACACAGGATAATGCAGGTGTCAGACCCTTTAGGAGAGGTCTACTGTACTTGTGTATTATCACAGACACACAGGATCTCTGCTGATGCAGGTCTGTCAGGCGTTTAGCCTTTGAGAGAAGTTTAATCTGACCTTTATTAGGTCTACTGTAATCTGGGGGAGGCCTAGCTGGGTGTGCAGGAAGATAAAGGAACTAGATTAACAAGCCAGAGATTCACTTTTTCAAGGAATAAAACTAAACCCATTTACTAAATTCAAATGTTTCCTGTAGCCTTGCTCTTATTTAGATGGATGGTCTTATGGTTTTGTGTAACTTTTGTTGTGTTGCCTCACATACATGAATGTTTCAACAGTGCCATCCCAAGTGGTTCACTGAGGAAATGTACCTGTAGCTAAGCCCACGTATATACTATATTAAATGTACCTGTAGCTAAGCCCACGTATATATTAGTTAAATTTACCTGTAGCTAAGCCCACGTATATATTAGTTAAATGTACCTTATCCACGTATATACTAATTAAATGTACCTAAAGCTAAGCCCACGTATATACTAATTAAATGTACCCTATAAGCCCCACGTATATACTAATTAAATGTACCTGTAGCTAAGCCACGTATATACTAAAAATGTACCTGTAGCTAAGCCCACGTATATATTAATTAAATGTACCCTGTAGCTAAGCACACGTATATTTACATTAGTTTAAATTTTAGTAGCTCTTATAGCTAAATGTACCTAAAGCTAAGCCCACATAATATATATATATATGAATTAGAATGTACCTGTAGCTAAGCACGTATAAAAATGTACCTGTAGCTAAGCCCACGTATATATTAGTTAAATGTACCTATAGCTAAGCTCACGTATATATTAGTTAAATGTATCTATATAAGCCCACATATATATATATATAATTAAATGTACCTGTAGTTAAGCCCATGTATATATTAGTTAAAATGTACCTATAGTTAGTCTACATATATATATATATATATATATATATATATATATATATATATATATATATATATATTAATTAAATGTGTACCTGTAGCTAGTTTCCACGTATATACTAATTTAACTGTACCTATAGCTAAGCCGACATATATATTCATTAAATGTACCTATAGCTAAGCCCACGTATATCTAATTAACTGTACCTATAGCTAAGCCCACGTATATACTAATTAACTGTACCCCATAGCTAAGCCCACGTATAAACCAATTAACTGTACCTATAGCTGCTTCCACGTATATACCAATTAACTGTACCTATAGCGTTTGACATATATATTCATTAAATGTACCTATAGCTAAGCCTACGTATATACTAATTAAATGTACCTATAGCTAAGCTCCACGATACACTAATTAACTGTACCTATAGCTAAGCCCACGTATATATTAATTAACTGTACCTATAGCTAAGCCCACATATACATTAATTAACTGTACCTATAGCTAAGCCCATGTATACATGAATTAACTGTACCTATAGCTAAGCCCACATATATACATTAATTAACTGTACCTATAGCTAACCCCATGTATACATTAATTAACTGTACCTATAGCTAAGCCCACGTATATACATTAATTAACTATACCTATAGCTAAGCCCACGTATATACTAATTAACTATACCTATAGCTAAGCCCACGTATATACTAATTAACTATACCTATAGCTAAGCCCACGTATATACATTAATTAACTATACCTATAGCTAAGCCCACGTATATACTAATTAACTATACCTATAGCTAAGCCCACGTATATACTAATTAACTATACCTATAGCTAAGCCCACGTATACATGAATCCTCCCTTTTCCAATTGTAGTGACTCATCTAGTTCCTAGCAGTGCAGTGACCCTCCTCCCCACATTACAATAAACCGAGCTGTTATTTACACCTTCCTTTGAGTTTAAGTGATACATGTTCCCTTTCCCTCAGTGGACCTCCTCCCCACATTACAATAAACCGAGCTGTTATTTACACCTTCCTTTGAGTTTAAGTGATACATGTTCCCTTTCCCTCAGTGGACCTCCTCCCCACATTACAATAAACCGAGCTGTTATTTACACCTTCCTTTGAGTTTAAGTGATACATGTTCCCTTTCCCTCAGTGGACCTCCTCCCCACATTACAATAAACTGAGCTGTTATTTACACCTTCCTTTGAGTTTAAGTGGTACATGTTCCCTTTCCCTCAGTGGACCTCCTCCCCACATTACAATAAACCGAGCTGTTATTTACACCTTCCTTTGAGTTTAAGTGGTACATGTTCCCTTTCCCTCAGTGGACCTCCTCCCCACATTACAATAAACCGAGCTGTTATTTACACCTTCCTTTGAGTTTAAGTGGTACATGTTCCTTTCCCTCAGTGGACCTCCTCCCCACATTACAATAAACCGAGCTGTTATTTACACCTTCCTTTGAGTTTAAGTGGTACATGTTCCCTTTCCCTCAGTGGACCTCCTCCCCACATTACAATAAACTGAGCTGTTATTTACACCTTCCTTTGAGTTTAAGTGGTACATGTTCCCTTTCCCTCAGTGGACCTCCTCCCCACATTACAATAAACCAAGCTTTTTATTTACACCTTCCTTTGAGTTTAAGTGGTACATGTTCCCTTTCCCTCAGTGGACCTCCTCCCCACATTACAATAAACCAAGCTTTTTATTTACACCTTCCTTTGAGTTTAAGTGGTACATGTTCCCTTTCCCTCAGTGGACCTCCTCCCCACATTACAATAAACCAAGCTGTTATTTACACCTTCCTTTGAGTTTAAGTGGTACATGTTCCCTTTCCCTCAGTGGACCTCCTCCCCACATTACAATAAACCAAGCTGTTATTTACACCTTCCTTTGAGTTTAAGTGGTACATGTTCCCTTTCC
>NW_027033403.1:0-6164 GCF_034236695.1 Oncorhynchus nerka | reverse complement strand
CTACATATAGAATCACAACTACATATAGAATCACACTACATATAGAATCACAACACATATAGAATCACACTACATATAGAATCACACTACATATAGAGATCACACTACATATAGAGATCACACTACATATAGAGATCACACTACATATAGAATCACATACATATAGAATCACACTACATATAGAGATCACACTACATAAGATCACACTACATATAGAATCACTACATATGGAGATGTAGCACATATAGAGATCACCCTACATATAGATCCCTACATATAGAATCCACACTACATATAGAATCCCACACTACATATAGAATCACTACATATGAATCACTACATATAGAATCTACTACATATGAGATCACACTACATATAGAATCACAACACATATAGAGATCACACCCATATAGAATCACACTACATATAGAATCACACTACATATGAATCACACTACATATAGATCACCATCACAGCTACATATAGAGAATCACTGCATATGGATCACAGCACATGTAGATCACTGCACATATAGAGATCACTACATATAGAATCTTCACTACATATAGAATCACACTACATATAGAATCACACAACATATGGATCATCACAACACATATAGAATCACAACACATATAGAATCACAACACATATAGAATCACACTACATATAGAATCACACTACATATAGAGATCACACTATATAGAATCACAACACATATAGAATCACACTACATATAGAATCACACTACATATAGAATCACACTACATATGAGATCACTACATATAGAATCACAACATATAGATTCACAACATATAGATTCACCCGCAACATATAGATTCACAACATATAGATTCACAACATATAGATTCACAACATATAGATTCACAACATATAGATTCACAACATATAGATTCACAACATATAGAATCACAACACATATAGAATCACACTACATATAGAATCACACTAGATATAGAATCACACTACATATAGAATCACACTACATATAGAATCACAACACATATAGAATCACACTACATATAGAATCACACTACATATAGAATCACACTACATATAGAATAGAATCACACTACATATAGAATCACAACACATATAGAATCACACTACATATAGAATCACACTACATATAGAATCACAACACATATAGAATCACACTACATATAGAATCACACTAGATATAGAATCACACTACATATAGAATCACACTACATATAGAATCACAACACATATAGAATCACACTACATATAGAATCACACTACATATAGAATCACAACACATATAGAATCACACTACATATAGAATCACACTACATATAGAATCACACTACATATAGAATCACACTACATATAGAATCACAACACATATAGAATCACACTACATATAGAATCACAACACATATAGAATCACACTACATATAGAATCACACTACATATAGAATAGAATCACACTACATATAGAATCACAACACATATAGAATCACACTACATATAGAATCACACTACATATAGAATCACACTACATATAGAATCACACTACATATAGAATCACACTACATATAGAATCACACTACATATAGAATCACACTACATATAGAATCACAACACATATAGAATCACACTACATATAGAATCACACTACATATAGAATCACACTACATATAGAATCACACTACATATAGAATCACACTACATATAGAATCACACTACATATAGAATCACACTACATATAGAATCACAACACATATAGAATCACAACACATATCGTATCGTCCTATCAGTACCTAAACATGGTGATAATATTGTATGGAGAGGTCCCTGGTACAGCTCACGCTATCTGGGTCCCTTCAGGCTGGGCAGACACAGGCTATTGTGCCCTGGGACACAGCTAAATTAAGCTATTGGGGTCTTTTTTCATTCCCAAAGTGACTGCAGTAGCAACCAACACTGTGGGTAACACAGTAAGTAGGGTGGTTCACCAGCTCGCCTACTTCCTTTTCTCCAGCTGATGTAATATGATTGGAAGGACTTTAAGTCTTTAAGCCAGGTTCTTATGTCCTTAGAGATCACAGAGACTTGCAGTAACAACTTCTGTCTACTCTGGCATATTGGCATAGGCTAAAGCTATACTCTGATTTCCCAAACACAAGACTCCAGCATCACACAGAGCTTTAGAAACAGAGTTATAGAAACAGAGTTAAGAGAAACAGAGTTATAGAAACAGAGTTATAGAAAAACAGAGTTATAGAAACAGGTTATAGAAACAAGTTATGAAGTTATAGAAACAGAGTTATAGAAACAGAGTTATGAGGTTATAGAAACAGAGTTATAGAAACAGAGTTATAGAAAACAAGTTATAGGCCATAGAAACGAGTTATGAAACAGTGTTATAGGGTTATAGAAACAGAGTTGAAACAGAGTTATAGATTATAGAAACAGAGTTATAGGGTTATAGAAACAGAGTTATAGGGTTATAGAAACAGAGTTATAGAAACAGGTTATAGAAACAGAGTTATAGGGTTAAACAGGGTTATAGAAACAGAGTTAACAGAGTTATAGAGTTATAGAAACAGAGTTATAATTATAGAAGCAGAGTTATAGAAACAGAGTTATGGAGTTATAGGAAACAGAGTTATACAGTTATAGAAACAGAGTTATAGAAACAGTTATAGAAACAGGTTATAGAGCTATAGAAACAGAGTTATACAGTTATAGAAACAGAGTTATGGGGTTATAGATACAGAGTTATAGGAACAGATTATAGAAACAGAGTTATAAGTTATAGTTACAGTTATAGAGTTATAAAACAGAGTTATAGAAACAGAGTGAGGCATCCATCAGAAAGAATGATCCCAAATCACTTAATTTATCCATCCTCTTACCCACCAGGTATCCATCTGGTATCCATCCTTCATACCCACCTAGGTATCCATCCTTCATACCCACTCTAGGTATCCATCCGGTATCCATCCTTCATACCCACTCTAGGTATCCATCCTTCATACCTACACCTAGTATCTATCACTACTGTAGACCAGGGCTCTTCACTACAGAGAATAGGGTTCCTTTTAGGACGTACACTAGATAATTCCCTCGCTACTGGCGGAAAACCATTAGGTCAGAGGCTTAGGCTAAGGCCGGGCAATAGCAAGTTTGCGAAATCCTTGTGGGTTTTTGTTTGTTGTCCTGGCGTGTTTTTCAATTCACAGGCAGCTCTTTGCTTTAGGAAAGCCCAGTAGGTGCTTGATTTTGTGACTCATCGAAGGTGAAGACAGCCAATTACTTTCACCTTAATAGCTCCCATCCCGTTCTGTGTATTAAAAATTGAAGCACATAGTCAGTTGAGCGACTGAATGCATTCAACTGAAATGTGTCTTCGTGTTAACTCAATCAGAGAGGAGCGGGAGAAGCGAAGAGGGACAATTAACCTTTTTAATAATTTGCATTTTTCTCCCCCACGAAAATTATCTCTATTTTTTCCAGTTTTGAGACTCACGTTTAATTGAATTCCTGTTCGCTTATCGGTGAAATTTCAATTAAAAGAGGAGGCTCTAATTGAGATTCATTCAATCCAGGGTCTATTAATGCACAACATAGGGATGGGCAGGTGAGATAGTAGTGGCTGTGGTAACTGGTAAGATGCAGGCCATGGGCTTTCCTCGGTAGTGGCGCAAAAGATGCGAATATTAGACTTCCCTCAGTAGCGCTGGTAGGATGCAGGCCATTAAGACTTTCCCTCAGTAGTAGCTGGAAAAGATGCAGGCCATTAAGACTTTCCTCAGTAGTAGCTGGTAAAGATGCAGGCCATTAAGACTTTCCCTCAGTAGTAGCAGGTAAAGATGCAGGTCATTAAGACAGACTTCAGTAGTAGCTGGTAAAGATGCAGGTCATTAGACAGACTTTCCCTCAGTAGTAGCAGGTAAAGATGCAGGCCATTAAGACAGACTTTCCTCAGTAGTAGCTGGTAAAGATCCAGGCCATTAAGACAGACCCTTCCTCAGTAGTAGCTGGTAAAGATGCAGGCCATTAAGACTTTCCTCAGTAGTAGCTGGTAAAGATGCAGGCCATTAAGACAGACTTTCCCTCAGTAGTAACAGGTAAATATGCAGGCCATTAAGACAGACTTTCACTCAGTAATAGCAGGTAAAGATGCAGGTCATTAAGACATATGTTTAATGTTTCTTTTCCCAGAGCAAATGCAATAGAGCCCAGATCAATACCAGGAAGATGGTAAACAAGACCAACACAGGAGGAAAGATGGGCTAAACTGATGGATACTCTATAAGGGGAACTGGAACTGAAATCTGGTTACAGAGCCGTGAAGTATTTAGCCTCCTTTCTGATTTTCGCTTTTTTTTAAAACATATTTTAGAAACTGAATGTTAACAGATCTTCAACCAAAACCTAATAATTAGATAAAGGGAACCTGAGTTTACAAATAACATTAAAAATTATACTTATTTAATTTATTTAATTAACAAAGTTAAATAAGGCAAGTCATCCAGGTCCTGAGGCAGCAAAGCCTTCCCCAAACCATCACTACCACCACCATGCCTGTCTGTTGGGTATGAGGTTTAACTTACTGTGGAATGGACTGTTTACGTTTCACCAGGGACACAGGCATAACGGGACACAGGCATAGACCACAGGCATAACGGGACACAGGCATAACGGGACACAGGCATAACGGGACACAGGCATAACGGGACACAGGCATAACGGGACACAGGCATAACGGGACACAGGCATAACGGGACACATGTCGTCCAAAAAGTTTACTAAAGATTGTCAAAAAGCACCTGGAAGATCATCAAAACACTTGGGTCCCATTATGCCTGAACAATTAATTACATTTACATTGACCCCCCTTGTTTTTACACTGCTGCTACTCGCCCTGCCTAAACCAATGGTTACTGTCTATGTCATCTGTAAGACCAATGTTTGCATCTGCCAGTAAGTGACTATTAAACCCCTTACTTAAAAGCTGGTCAGGACTTAGTGCTGTTACATCAATCCTCTGAGACCACAGCCCACTCAACACACAGCCAGCCAGACAGCCAGCCTAGCCAACACACAGACAGACAGACAGCCAGCCACCCAACACACAGCCAGCCAGCCACCCAACACACAGCCAGCCAGACAGCCAGCCAGCCACCCACCCAACACACAGCCAGCCAGCCAGCCAGCCAGCCACCCACCCAACACACAGACAGACAGCCAGCCAGCCACCCAACACACAGCCAGCCAGCCACCCAACACACAGCCAGCCAGACAGCCAGCCAGCCAGCCACCCACCCAACACACAGCCAGTCAGCCAGCCACCCACCCAACACACAGCCAGTCAGCCAGCCACCCACCCAACACACAGCCAGTCAGCCAGCCACCCACCCAACACACAGCCAGTCAGCCAGCCACCCACCCAACACACAGCCAGACACACCGCCAGTCAGCCAGCCACCCACCCAACACACAGCCAGCCTAACAGTGTAAAAACAGCCCACCCACTGACATCCAGGAGACACCCTGCCCATTTGTAGACCTAATACATTTACAAAATACTCTGTTCCCAGATTGAGCCTAGGCCTAATTGATGTTTCTGTTTTGCAATCCCTGAGTCAATGTTAATCTAAGCCTGTGAAATTGCCATTTCTTTGGTTTGTTTCCAAATCTAAAGCAGTCCCTCCGATGTTATGTGTCTATTTCCAACCTCCCATCCCAGACATGGGCCGTTCTCTCTGCTACCGCACGACAAGCGGTACCAGAGCGTCAAGTCTAGGTCCAATAGGCTCTAAATAGCTTCTACCACCAAGCCATAAGACTCCTGAACAGCTAATCAGATGGCTACCCAGACTATTACATCCCCCAGAACACTGCTGCTACTCTCTGTTATTATCTATGCATAGTCACTTTAATAACACTACCTACATGTACATATTACCTCAATTACCTCCACACAGGTGCCCCCCACACGCTGCTGCTACTCTCTGTTATCATCTATGCATAGTCACTTTAATAACACTACCTACATGTACATATTACCTCAATTACCTCGACACAGGTGCCCCTGCACATTGACTCTGTACTGGTACCCTGTATACAGCCTCCACATTGACTTGTACTGGTACCCCCTGTATACAGCCTCC
>NW_027033402.1:0-6163 GCF_034236695.1 Oncorhynchus nerka | reverse complement strand
TATACAACAGTCTCCATGTCCTCTAGTGACTATACAACAGTCTCCATGTGTTTTACTTACTATACAACAGTCTCCATGTGTTTACTTACTATACAACAGTCTCCATGTGTTTACTTACTTTACAACAGTCTCCATGTCCTCCTAATGACTATCCAACAGTCTCCATGTCCTCCTATTGACTATACAACAGTCTCCATGTCCTCCTAATGACTATACAACAGTCTCCATGTGTTTACTTACTATACAACAGTCTCCATGTGTTTACTTACTTTACAACAGTCTCCATGTCCTCCTAATGACTATACAACAGTCTCCATGTCCTCCTAGTGACTATACAACAGTCTCCATGTCCTCCTAGTGACTATACAACAGTCTCCATGTGTTTACTTACTATACAACAGTCTCCATGTGTTTACTTACTTTACAACAGTCTCCATGTCCTCTAATGACTATACAACAGTCTCCATGTGTTTACTTACTATACAACAGTCTCCATGTCCTCCTAATGACTATCCAACAGTCTCCATGTCCTCCCTATTGACTATACAACAGTCTCCATGTCCCTCCTAATGACTATACAACAGTCTCCACATGTTTACTTACTATACAACAGTCTCCATGTGTTTAATGACTATCCAACAGTCTCCATGTCCTCCTATTGACTATACAACAGTCTCCATGTCCTCCTAATGACTATCCAACAGTCTCCATGTCCTCCAGATGACTAGTCAAGTCTCCATGTCCTCCGAATGACTATACAACAGTCTCCATGTGTTTACTTACTATACAACAGTCTCCATGTCCTCCTAATGACTATACAACAGTCTCCATGTCCTCATAATGACTATACAACAGTCTCCGTGTCCTCATAATGACTATACAGCAGTCTCCATGTCCTCCTAATGACTATACAACATTCTCCATGTCCTCCTAATGGCTATACAACAGTCTCCATGTCCTCATAATGACTATACAACAGTCTCCATGTCCTCATAATGACTATACAACAGTCTCCATGTCCTCATAATGACTATACAACAGTCTCCATGTCCTCACAACAATGACTATACAACAGTCTCCATGTCCTCATAATGACTATACAACAGTCTCCATATGTTTACTTACTATACAACAGTCTCCATGTCCTCATAATGACTATACAGCAGTCTCCATGTCCTTTACTTATACAACAGTCTCCATGTCCTCATAATGACTATACAACAGGCTCCATGTCCTCATAATGACTATACAACAGTCTCCATGTCCTCTAATGACTAGTCAGCAGTCTCCATGTCCTCTAATGATTATACAACAGTCTCCATGTGTTTAACTATACAGCAGTCTCCATGTGTTTACTTACTATACAACAGTTTCCATGTCCTCCTAATGACTATACAACAGTCTCCATGTCCTCCTAATGACTAGACAACAGTCTCCATGTGTTTACTTACTATACAACAGTCTCCATATCCTCCTAATGACTATACAACAGTTTCCATGTCCTCTAATGACTATACAACAGTCTCCATGTCCTCTAATGACTTTCCAACAGTCTCCATGTCCTCCTAATGACTATTCAACAGTCTCCATGTCCTCCTAATGACTATCCAACAGTCTCCATGTCCTCCCAATGTTTTTATGATACAGCAGTCTCCATGTCCTCCTAATGACTTTACAACAGTTTCCATGTCCTCCTAATGACTATACAACAGTCTCCATGTCCTCGTAATGACTATACAGCAGTCTCCATGTCCTCCTAATGACTATACAACAGTCTCCATGTGTTCTTACTATACAACATTCTCCATGTCCTTTAATGACTATACAACAGTCTCCATGTCCTCATAATGACTATACAACAGTCTCCATGTCCTCATAATGACTATACAACAGTCTCCATGTCCTCATAATGACTATACAACAGTCTCCATGTGTTTAATGACTATACAACAGTCTCCATGTGTTTATAATGACTATACAACAGTCTCCATATGTTTACTTACTATACAACAGTCTCCATGTCCTCATAATGACTATACAGCAGTCTCCATGTCCTCCTAATGACTATACAGCAGTCTCCATGTCCTTACTTGACTATACAACAGGCTCCATGTCCTCATAATGACTATACAACAGTCTCCATGTCCTCCTAATGACTAGTCAAGTCTCCATGTCCTCCTAATGACTATCCAACAGTCTCCATGTGTTTAACTATACAGCAGTCTCCATGTGTTTACTACTATACAGCAGTTTCCATGTCCTCTAATGACTATACAACAGTCTCCATGTCCTCCTAATGACTATCCAACAGTCTCCATGTGTTTACTTACTATACAACAGTTTCCATATCCTCCTAATGACTATACAACAGTTTCCATGTGTTTACTGACTATACAACAGTCTCCATGTCCTCCTAATTACTTTCCAACAGTTTCCATGTCCTCTAATGACTATTCAACAGTCTCCATGTCCTCCTAATGACTATCCAACAGTCTCCATGTCCTCCTAATGATGATACAGCAGTCTCCATGTGTCCTCCTAATACTATACAACAGTCTCCATGTCCTCCTAATGACTATACAACAGTCTCCATGTCCTCGTAATGACTATACAACAGTCTCCATGTCCTCCTAATGACTATACAACAGTCTCCATGTGTTTACTTACTTTACAACAGTCTCCATGTGTTTACTTACTATACAACAGTCTCCATGTGTTTACTTACTATACAACAGTCTCCATGTGTTTACTTACTTTACAACAGTCTCCATGTCCTCTAATGACTATACAACAGTCTCCATGTGTTTACTGACTATACAACAGTCTCCATGTGTTTAATGACTATACAACAGTCTCCATGTGTTTACTTACTATACAACAGTCTCCATGTGTTTACTTACTTTACAACAGTCTCCATGTCCTCCTAATGACTATACAACAGTCTCCATGTGTTTACTTACTATACAACAGTTTCTCCATGTGTTTATGTCTCCTACTTTCCAACAGTCTCCATGTCCTCCTAATGACTATACAACAGTCTCCATGTCCTCCTAATGACTATACAACAGTCTCCATGTCCTTAATGACTATACAACAGTCTCCATGTGTTTACTGACTATCCAAATAGTCTCCATGTCCTTAATTACTATACAGCAGTCTCCATGTGTTTCCTTACTATACAACAGTCTCCATGTGTTTACTTACTATACAACAGTCTCCATGTGTTTACTTACTTTACAACGGTCTCCATGTGTCTTACTGACTATCCAACAGTCTCCATGTGTTCCTATTGACTATACAACAGTCTCCATGTCCTCCTAATGACTATACAACAGTCTCCATGTGTTTACTTACTATACAACAGTCTCCATGTGTTTACTTACTTTACAACAGTCTCCATGTCCCTCCTAGTGACTATACAACAGTCTCCATGTCCTCCTAATGACTATACAACAGTCTCCATGTGTTTACTTACTATTACAACAGTCTCCATGTGTTTACTTACTTTACAACAGTCTCCATGTCCTCCTAATACTATACAACAGTCTCCATGTGTTTACTTACTTTACAACAGTCTCCATGTGTTTACTTACTTTACCTCTCCATAGTGACTATACAACAGTCTCCATGTCCTCTAATGACTATACAACAGTCTCCATGTGTTTACTTACTATACAACAGTCTCCATGTGTTTACTTACTTTACAACAGTCTCCATGTCCTCCTAATGACTATACAACAGTCTCCATGTGTTTACTTACTATACAACAGTCTCCATGTGTTTACTTACTATACAACAGTCTCCATGTGTTTACTTACTTTACAACAGTCTCCATGTCCTCCTAATGACTATCAACAGTCTCCATGTGTTCCTATTACTATACAACAGTCTCATGTCCTCCTAATGACTATACAACAGTCTCCACGTGTTTACTTACTATACAACAGTCTCCATGTGTTTACTTACTTTACAACAGTCTCCATGTCCTCTAATGACTATACAACAGTCTCCATGTCCTCTAGTGACTACTGTAGTCTCCATGTCCTCCTAATGACTATACAACAGTCTCCATGTGTTTACTTACTATACAACAGTCTCCATGTGTTTACTTACTATACAACAGTCTCCATGTGTTTACTTACTATACAACAGTCTCCATGTGTTTACTTACTATACAACAGTCTCCATGTGTTTACTTACTTTACAACAGTCTCCATGTCCTCCTAATGACTATCCAGCGGTCTCCATGTCCTCCTAATGACTATACAACAGTCTCCATGTCCTCCTAGTGACTATACAACAGTCTCCATGTGTTTACTTACTATACAACAGTCTCCATGTGTTTACTTACTTTACAACAGTCTCCATGTCCTCCTAATGACTATACAACAGTCTCCATGTCCTCCTAATGACTATACAACAGTCTCCATGTGTTTACTTACTATACAACAGTCTCCATGTGTTTCCTTACTTTACAACAGTCTCCATGTTTACTTACTATACAACAGTCTCCATGTGTTTACTTACTTTACAACAGTCTCCATGTCCTCCTATACAACAGTCTCCATGTGTTTAGTGACTTTACAACAGTCTCCATGTCCTCCTAATGACTATACAACAGTCTCCATGTGTTTACTTACTATACAACAGTCTCCATGTGTTTACTTACTTTACAACAGTCTCCATGTCCTCTAATGACTATACAACAGTCTCCATGTAACACTTACTATACAACAGTCTCCATGTGTTTACTTACTTTACAACAGTCTCCATGTCCTCTAATGACTATACAACAGTCTCCATGTCCTCCTAGTGACTATACAACAGTCTCCATGTGTTTACTTACTATACAACAGTCTCCATGTGTTTACTTACTATACAACAGTCTCCATGTTTTACTTACTATACAACAGTCTCCATGTGTTTACTTACTATACAACAGTCTCCATGTGTTTACTTACTATACAACAGTCTCCATGTGTTTACTTACTTTACAACAGTCTCCATGTCCTCCTAATGACTATCCAACAGTCTCCATGTCCTCCTATTGACTATACAACAGTCTCCATGTCCTCCTAGTGACTATACAACAGTCTCCATGTGTTTACTTACTATACAACAGTCTCCATGTGTTTACTTACTTTCATCTCCATGTCCTCCTAACAGTCTCCATGTCCTCCTAATGACTATACAACAGTCTCCATGTGTTTACTTACTATACAACAGTCTCCATGTGTTTACTTACTTTTCTCCACTGACTATACAACAGTCTCCATGTGTTTACTTACCTTTACAACTGATCCATGTGTTTACTTACTTTACAACAGTCTCCATGTCCTCCTAATGACTATACAACAGTCTCCATGTCCTCCTAGTGACTATACAACAGTCTCCATGTGTTTACTTACTATACAACAGTCTCCATGTGTATGTTTTATACACTTTACAACAGTCTCCATGTCCTCCTAATGACTATACAACAGTCTCCATGTGTTTACTTACTATACAACAGTCTCCATGTGTTTACTTACTACCACAACAGTCTCCATGTGTTTACTTACTTTACAACAGTCTCCATGTCCTCCTAATGACTATCCAACAGTCTCCATGTCCTCCTATTGACTATACAACAGTCTCCATGTCCTCCTAATGACTATACAACAGTCTCCATGTGTTTACTTACTATACAACAGTCTCCATGTGTTTACTTACTTTACAACGGTCTCCATGTCCTCCTAATGACTATCCAACAGTCTCCATGTCCTCCTATTGACTATACAACAGTCTCCATGTCCTCCTAATGACTATACAACAGTCTCCATGTGTTTACTTACTATACAACAGTCTCCATGTGTTTACTTACTTTACAACAGTCTCCATGTCCTCCTAGTGACTATACAACAGTCTCCATGTCCTCCTAATGACTATACAACAGTCTCCATGTGTTTACTTACTATACAACAGTCTCCATGTGTTTACTTACTTTACAACAGTCTCCATGTCCTCCTAATGACTATACAACAGTCTCCATGTGTTTACTTACCTATACAACAGTCTCCATGTGTTTACTTACTTTACAACAGTCTCCATGTCCTCCTAATGACTATACAACAGTCTCCATGTCCTCCTAGTGACTATACAACAGTCTCCATGTGTTTACTTA
>NW_027033401.1:0-6162 GCF_034236695.1 Oncorhynchus nerka | reverse complement strand
TTATTTTTTACACTGCACAAATAGAGAACAGTCAGCCCTCGAATGCTAGCTAACGAACGTTAGTCTCAATGTTACAATCAACTGTCTGTGTGCTGACTACAGGTTTAACTAACGTTAGTTGATTGTAACATTGACCCTGTGTGTATGCTGACTACAGGTTTAACTAACGTTAGTTGATTGTAACATTGACCCTGTGTGTATGCTGACTACAGGTTTAACTAACGTTAGTTGATTGTAACATTGACACTGTCTGTATGCTGACTACAGGTTTAACTAACGTTAGTTGATTGTAACATTGACACTGTCTGTATGCTGACTACAGGTTTAACTAACGTTAGTTGATTGTAACATTGACACTGTGTGTATGCTGACTACAGGTTTAACTAACGTTAGTTGATTGTAACATTGACCCTGTGTGTATGCTGACTACAGGTTTAACTAACGTTAGTTGATTGTAACATTGACACTGTCTGTATGCTGACTACAGGTTTAACTAACGTTAGTTGATTGTAACATTGACACTGTCTGTATGCTGACTACAGGTTTAACTAACGTTAGTTGATTGTAACATTGACACTGTGTGCTGACTACAGGTTTAACTAACGTTAGTTGATTGTAACATTGACACTGTGTGCTGACTACAGGTTTAACTAACGTTAGTTGATTGTAACATTGACACTGTGTGCTGACTACAGGTTTAACTAACGTTAGTTGATTGTAACATTGACACTGTCTGTATGCTGATTACAGGTTTAACGAACGTTAGTTGATTGTAACATTGACACTGTGTGCTGACTACAGGTTTGGAGGCCACTCTACAGATGAACCCTCTATCCTGACACCTCTGGAGCAGTGCTGCAGGTATAACATGGTACATGATTAAACATTAAGGTGCAATAA
The DNA here is from genome assembly GCF_034236695.1 of Oncorhynchus nerka. NCBI lineage: Eukaryota > Metazoa > Chordata > Actinopteri > Salmoniformes > Salmonidae > Oncorhynchus > Oncorhynchus nerka. Next base: position 5,262 of record NW_027033401.1, on the reverse strand, counting down.
GTTGTGTTATCATGAATATATATACTCAGCTAGAGGAGAGAACATGATAAATGAAAAATATAATTTATTCCTCTTTTTTCTCAACTTTCACTTCATTTCTCTCTCGCTCTCTTTCTCCTTCTCTAGGATCCGTCACTCTACCCTCCTGTGTCTGTCTGCGTCTCCTCTCCCTGCCCCAGTACAGTCTGATGTCATGAGGGACTCTCTTTTTCATGATCCTCTATTCCCGTGGCCCCTCTCCACCCTGGACCGTCGCCTAGCGACCGTGCTCAGAACCTTTGAGCCGTTGCCAAGATCAACAGTGTAGCCTCCATGGACGAAGCGAGGATTATGTCACTCATTATAAGACCTTGGTTACACCTGTGACACATGCAGGGTAGTCTCTTAGAAAACAGGATTCCAAATGGGTTCTTCAGCTGTCCCCATAGGAGAACTCTTTTGGGTTCCAGTTGTGTTAAGGTAGGGATGGTATACAGAACATAGCCCTATTTGGTAAAAGACCAAGTCCATATTATGGCAAGAACAGCTCAAATAAGCAAAGAGAAACGACAGTCCATCATTACTGACATGAAGTTCAGTCAATCCGGAAAATGTCAAGAACTATGAAAGTTTCTGCAGGTGCAGTCGCAAAAACTATCAAGCGCTATGATGAAACTGGCTCACATCAGGATCCCCACAGGAAAGGAAGACCCAGAGTTACCTTTGCTGCAGAGGGTAAGTTCATTCGAGTTAAATGCACCTCAGATTGCCACCCAAATACATGCTTTGGAGAGTTCAACTAACAGACAAATCTTAACGTAAACAGTTCAGAGGAGACTGCGTGAATCAGGCCTTCATGGTCGAATTGCTGCAAAGAAACCACTACTAAAGGACACCAATAAGAAGAGGAGACTTGCTTGGGCCAAGAAACACGAGCAATGGACATTAGACAGGTGGAAATCTGTCCTTTGGTCTGATCAGTCCACATTTGAGATGGTTCCAACCGCCGTGTCTTTGTGAGACACAGTTGGTGAACAGATGATCTCCCCATGTGTGGTTCCCAACATGAAGCATGGAGGAGGAGGAGGTGTGGGGGTGCTTTCCTGGCGACACTGTCGGTAATTTATTTAGAATTCAAGGTACACTTAACCAGCATGGCTACCAAATCAAATCAAATTTTATTTGTCACATACACATGGTTAGCAGATGTTAATGCGAGTGTAGCGAAATGCTTGTGCTTCTAGTTCCGACAATGCAGTGATAACCAACAAGTAATCTAACTAACAATTACAAAACTACTGTCTTATACACAGTGTAAGGGGATAAGGAATATGTACATAAGGATATATGAATGAGTGATGGTACAGAGCAGCATACAGTAGATGGTATCGAGTACAGTATATACATATGAGATGAGTATGTAGACAAAGTAAACAAAGTGGCATAGTTAAAGTGGCTAGTGACATAAGAATGCAGTCGATGATCTAGAGTACAGTATATACATATGCATATGAGATGAATGATGTAGGGTAAGTAACATTATATAAGGTAGCATTGTTTAAAGTGGCTAGTGATATATTTACATCATTTCCCATTATTAAAGTGGCTGGAGTTGGGTCAGTGTCAATGACAGTGTGTTGGCAGCAGCCACTCAATGTTAGTGGTGGCTGTTTAACAGTCTGATGGCCTTGAGATAGAAGCTGTTTTTCAGTCTCTCGGTCCCAGCTTTGATGCACCTGTACTGACCTCGCCTTCTGGATGATAGCGGGGTGAACAGGCAGTGGTTCGGGTGGTTGATGTCCTTGATGATCTTTATGGCCTTCCTGTAACATCGGGTGGTGTAGGTGTCCTGGAGGGCAGGTAGTTTGCCCCCGGTGATGCGTTGTGCAGACCTCACTACCCTCTGGAGAGCCTTACGGTTGAGGGCGGAGCAGTTGCCATACCAGGCGGTGATACAGCCCGCCAGGATGCTCTCGATTGTGCATCTGTAGAAGTTTGTGAGTGCTTTTGGTGACAAGCCGAATTTCTTCAGCCTCCTGAGGTTGAAGAGGCGCTGCTGCGCCTTCTTCACGACGCTGTCAGTGTGAGTGGACCAATTCAGTTTGTCTGTGATGTGTATGCCGAGGAACTTAAAACTTGCTACCCTCTCCACTACTGATCCATCGATGTGGATAGGGGGTGTTCCCTCTGCTGTTTCCTGAAGTCACAATCATCTCCTTAGTTTTGTTGACGTTGAGTGTGAGGTTATTTTCCTGACACCACACTCCGAGGGCCCTCACCTCCTCCCTGTAGGCCGTCTCGTCGTTGTTGGTAATCAAGCCTACCACTGTTGTGTCGTCCGCAAACTTGATGATTGAGTTGAGGCGTGCATGGCCACGCAGTCGTGGGTGAACAGGGAGTACAGGAGAGGGCTCAGAACGCACCCTTGTGGGGCCCCGTGTTGAGGATCAGCGGGGAGGAGATGTTGTTGCCTACCCTCACCACCTGGGGGCGGCCCGTCAGGAAGTCCAGAACCCAGTTGCACAGGGCGGGTCGAGACCCAGGGTCTCGAGCTTGATGACGAGCTTGGAGGGTACTATGGTGTTGAATGCCGAGCTGTAGTCGATGAACAGCATTCTCACATAGGTATTCCTCTTGTCCAGGTGGGTTAGGGCAGTGTGCAGTGTGGTTGAGATTGCATCGTCTGTGGACCTATTTGGGCGGTAAGCAAATTGGAGTGGGTCTAGGGTGTCAGGTAGGGTGGAGGTGATATGGTCCTTGACTAGTCTCTCAAAGCACTTCATGATGACGGAAGTGAGTGCTACGGGCGGTAGTCGTTTAGCTCAGTTACCTTAGCTTTCTTGGGAACAGGAACAATGGTGGCCCTCTTGAAGCATGTGGGAACAGCAGACTGGTATAGGGATTGATTGAATATGTCCGTAAACACACCGGCCAGCTGGTCTGCGCATGCTCTGAGGGCGCGGCTGGGGATGCCGTCTGGGCCTGCAGCCTTGCGAGGGTTAACACGTTTAAATGTCTTACTCACCTCGGCTGCAGTGAAGGAGAGACCGCATGTTTTCGTTGCAGGCCGTGTCAGTGGCAATGTATTGTCCTCAAAGCGGGCAAAAAGTTATTTAGTCTGCCTGGGAGCAAGACATCCTGGTCCGTGACTGGGCTGGGTTTCTTCTTGTAGTCCGTGATTGACTGTAGACCCTGCCACATGCCTCTTGTGTCTGAGCCATTGAATTGAGATTCCACTTTGTCTCTGTACTGACGCCTAGCTTGTTTAATAGCCTTGCGGAGGGAATAGCTGCATTGTTTATATTCGGACATATTACCAGACACCTTGCCCTGATTAAAAGCAGTGGTTCGCGCTTTCAGTTTCACGCGAATGCTGCCATCAATCCACGGTTTCTGGTTTGGGAATGTTTTTATCGTTGCTATGGGAACGACATCTTCGACGCACGTTCTAATGAACTCGCACACCGAATCAGCGTATTCGTCAATATTTCCATCTGACGCAATCGAAACATGTCCCAGTCCACGTGATGGAAGCAGTCTTGGAGTGTGGAGTCAGCTTGGTCTGACCAGCGTTGGACAGACCTCAGCGTGGGAGCCTCTTGTTTTAGTTTCTGCCTGTAGGCAGGGATCAGCAAAATGGAGTCGTGGTCAGCTTTTCCGAAAGGGGGGCGGGGCAGGGCCTATATGCGTCGCGGAAGTTAGAGTAACAATGATCCAAGGTTTTACCACCCCTGGTTGCGCAATCGATATGCTGGTAAAATTTAGGGAGTCTTGTTTTCAGATTAGCTTTGTTAAAATCCCCAGCTACAATGAATGCAGCCTCCGGATAAATGGTTTCCAGTTTGCAAAGAGTTAAATAAAGTTCGTTCAGAGCCATCGATGTGTCTGCTTGGGGGGATATATACGGCTGTGATTATAATCGAGGAGAATTCTCTTGGAAGATAATGCGGTCTACATTTGATTGTGAGGAATTCTAAATCAGGTGAACAGAAGGATTTGAGTTCCTGTATGTTTCCTTCATCACACCATGTCTCGTTAGTCATGAGGCATACGCCCCCCGCCACTCTTCTTACCAGAAAGATGTTTGTTTCTGTCGGCGCGATGCGTGGAGAAACCCGTTGGCTGCACCGCGTCGGATAGCGTCTTCCCAGTAAGCCATGTTTCTGTGAAGCAGAGAACGTTGCAGTCTCTGATGTCCCTCTGGAATGCTACCCTTGCTCGGATTTCGTCAACCTTGTTGTCAAGAGACTGGACATTGGCAAGAAGAATGCTGGGGAGTGGTGCGCGATGTGCCCTTTTTCGGAGTCTGACTAGAACACCGCCTCGTTTCCCTCTTTTTCGGAGTCGTTTCCTTGGGTCGCTGCATGCGATCCATTCCGTTGTCCTGTTTGTAAGGCAGAACACCGGATCCGCGTCGCGGAAAACATATTCTTGGTCGTACTGATGGTGAGTTGGCGCTGATCTTATATTCAGTAGTTCTTCTCGACTGTATGTAATGAAACCTAAGATGACCTGGGGTACTAATGTAAGAAATAACACGTAAAAAAACAAAAAACTGCATAGTTTCCTAGGAACGCGAAGCGTTCCTACCATACCATACCATACCATTCTGCAGCGATACGCTATGCCATCTGGTTTGTGCTTAGTGGGACTATCATTTGTTTTTCAACAGGACAATGACCCAACACACCTCCAGGTTGTATCAGGGATATTTGACCAATAAGAAGAGTGATGGAGTGCTGCATCAGATGACCGGGACTCTACAATCACCCAACCTCAACCCAATTGAGATGGTTTGGGAGCTAGACCGCAGAGTGAAGGAAAATCAGCCAACAGGTGCTCAGCATATATAGGAATCCTTCAAAACTGTTGGCATTCTCTCAACCAGCTTCATGAGGAATGAATCACTCTGTCATTCCTCATGAAGCTGGTTGAGAGAATGCCAAGAGTGTGCAAATCAGTCTTTAAGGCAAAGGGTGGCTACTTTGAAGAATCAAAAATATACTTTGATTTGTTTAACACTTTTTTGCTCACTACATGATTCCATGTGTTATTTCATAGTTATGTATTCACTACTATTCCACAATTTAGAAAATAGATTTAAAAAATAAAGAAAAATCCTTGAATGAGTAGGTGTTCTAATACTTTTGACTGGTACTGTATATTTTGACACATTAAGATATTAACATGCATGATGTATGATCTTTTTGGTGCAGGGCAACTAATGATGTCACACATGTGAAGGGGCGGCAGGGTAGCCTAGTGGTTAGTGTTGGACTAGGA
>NW_027033400.1:0-6160 GCF_034236695.1 Oncorhynchus nerka | reverse complement strand
GAGAACATATGAAAGCTGGTGGTTCCTTTTTCAACATGAGTCTTCAATATTCCCAGTTAAGAAGTTTTTTAGTTGTTACAGGACTATTTCTCCCTATACCATTTGTATTTCATATACCTTTGACTATTGGATGTTCTAATAGGTACTTTAGTATTGCCAGTCTAATCTCGGGAGTTGATAGGCTTGAAGTCATAAACAGCGCAATGCTTGAAGCATTGCAAAGAGCTGCTCGCAAACGCAGTAAAGTGCTGTTTGAATAAATGCTTACGAGCCTGCTGCTGCCTACCACCGCTCAGTCAGACTGCTCTATCAAATCATAGACTTAATTATAATATAATAAAGCACAGAAATACGAGCCTTATGTCATTAATATGGTCATATCCGGAAACTATAATTTCGAAAACAAGAGACGTTTTATTCTTTCAGTGAAATACGGAACCGTTCCATATTTTATCTAATGGGTGGCATTCATAAGTCTAAATACTGCTGTTCCATTGCACAACCTTCAATGTGGCAAATTGGTTCGCAACGAGCCATGCTGCCCAAACTGTTGCATATACCCTGACACAATTTCCCTAGTTTAATATTGCCTGCTAACATGAATTTATTTTAACTAAATATGCAGGTTTAAAAATATATTACAGTGGGGCAAACAAGTATTTAGTCAGCCACCAATTGTGCAAGTTCTCCCACTTAAAAGATGAGAGAGGCCTGTAATTTTCATCATAGGTACACTTCAACTATGACAGACAAAATGAGAATCCAGAATATCACTTTGTAGGATTTTTTTATTAATTTATTTTCAAATTATGGTGGAAAATAAGTATATGGTCAATAACAAGTTTCTCAATACTTTGTTATATACCCTTTGTTGGCAATGACAGAGGTCAAACGTTTTCTGTAAGTCTTCACAAGGTTCACACACTGCTGGTATTTTGGCCCATTCCTCCATGCAGATCTCTAGAGCAGTGATGTTTTGGGGCTGTTGCTGGGCAACATGGACTTTCAACTCCCTCATGATTTTCTATGGGGTTGAGATCTGGAGACTGGCTAGGCCACTCCAGGACCTTGAAATGCTTCTTACGAAGCCACTACTTCGTTGCCAGGGTGGCATGTTTGGGATCATTGTCATGCTGAAAGACCCAGCCACGTTTCATCTTCAATGCCCTCAAGCTGAATGCCCAAATGAATGCCCTAATGGTCTTATATTCGGTGAGTAGCCTACAAGCAAATGTTTGTCAGTAATCATCTGGATTTCCTTCTTTGACAGGATATGTCTGGATTGGTGGGGTGGTTTGGAACATGAAATGAGATATTGCTTTCTTCCTGTTGCCATTCAGAGTAGAGCACGTCAGGAACCGGTAATGACCTCATTAATATGGAGACAGTGATGCGTTCACTTTTAACACTATTTCCTCAGCAATCTGCAGACAGTCTCGTCTGGGAAGGGGAGATAGTGAGCCCTAATTTATGAATGCAATGTTAGGTGGCTTTTACCGTTTAAAGGTAAGGTACCCAACTGAATATTACATACAAATATTTTAGTTGTTGGCAGGACACCTAAAGAGGTCACTTAGTAATAACTGACAAAGAAGTGAATTTCATGTCCAAAATATCTAAACTAGTGTTTTCTAAGTGTAAGGTCAGAGGGATGACTGGCTAGATTGTGTCTTGTTTACGTAGTGGGTCACGCAAAAAAAAAAAAAAAGAAGCTTTAGACGGGTCACAGCATAAAAGCATTTGAGGAACCACTTCTCTACACACCGGAAAGACAGTGGAGAATAGTGGTGGTTCAGATTCTTGAAGTTCCAGGGCAGACTTTGTTTGGTTGCCTGCTGAGATATGTGTTAATGAAAAGCTTACATTATGTATCACTGTAATATTTCAGCACTATTTGCTCTCTCGTGTCATTTAAATTGAGCGTTTTCATTACTGAGCGATCTCTGGTGGTTCTACCCAATATTTAATTAGACTCCGGCTGCATCACAAATGCACATTCATGAGTGCTCTGCTCTGCTCCCTCCCAAAATTACTATACTTCTTCCTCCAATGCTTCATTGAGGTTTGTTCTATAACTTGGATAGTTATTGGCAATCTATCATCCAATTTTCTTTTGCAGCTCTCAAAATGTAAATGGGAAAGATGTAATAAAATGAAATGGGCGTAACTATGTTAGATCCGTGATAGCATATCAGTGGATCATATACAAAATCTGAATTTATTATTTAATTAGGCTCCTGAATTGCATAAGAATGTACTTCCTGAGCATTCCTTTGTTCACCTGTTTAGGGACGGGATATGTTAACTAGCTATTTAGCTAAATCTAAGTACTATGCATCACATTTCTGGTGAAATGTTTGTTTTAATTGCGTAGGCCCTGTGAAATAAATCCAGAGGGGTAAGTAAGGACACTGAACTGCATAGTGAAGCAGTGATGTTGTGGGTAAGCTGTTCTAACCATAGGGAAATCAACACAAAAGAATGATGGGGCACTTTGAGGTCACTTGCATGGAGTCCTAACAGCCAATGAATATGGCTTAGACCTGTAGTTGTGATGGGCAAACCCCTACCTCTTGAAAGTATTTTTAATGCCAGTCACATAAAAGGCTTGATGGAAGAGGGGGACACTAATCTGAATAGGTCACGTGCTGTTAAACTGTAAGAGCAGGGCCAACCTCTACTTCCAGTTACCATGGCTCTGGAATTCCCTGGGCATTTTCAATTTCCTCCAGAGGACCTGGCCCAACAGAGTGAATTACACTGGGATCACTTTGGGACAATCAGGTTATTTGAGGTTGTGCGGGTAATTGTGATATATCCTCGTCCATTTTAGGAAAGCACTGCCTCGACACAGGAGCCAAATTCAGAGCAGGCTGCCACACTGTCATTCCCCTCAGATGACAATGTAATCAGACATTGCAGACAAGCATGAAAACCTGACTCCCTGCTTTTAATGGATTCTGGGGAAATAAGCCCCTCTCAGGCAGAAGGCACTGACACTTATCTTACAAACAGGAGGGAGGGACCAAGCGAAATGTAGATGCCCTGATCTTTTCCTTCTCAGGGAGTGTGGGTGGATGTCAAGAAGTAAGTGTTTTACCTTCTGCAATTAATTATATTTCAATAATGATTGAATGGTGTTCGAAGGAATTTACTTACTCAACTGTATGGTAGAACCACAGCAGTCAGCTTCATACAAATCAGGGCTCTTCATTTCATTAGGTTCCTGACAGTTCACTTTACTTTCAACTGATTATTGCTTTGGCAAAGGCACAGTACAGTTTGACTGAAATTGAGTACTTTTTTAGAAAGGCTTGCAATTTTACAAAGTTAATCTGTCATCACTTTTGATAAGATTGGTTTTGCATTCAAAGAGACTTCATAAATGTTTTTTCAATCTGAAGTGCAGACATTGAAAATGACAAAGATTGTATTGTGATCAAAGTAATTGCTGCTCAGTAAATAATTATAATCTATATATTATCATGTAGCCCCAATGTTTCAATAGAGACATTTTATTTCAAAGACAGAATAACTTGAGTTTGAAAGAGCTTATTTTGTGATTGGGCAATGGATGTTTGGTGAGCTTCATGACCTCTGTGACAACTGGCCTGCATAATTAATACATACAGTAAATTGAATGATGGTTTCACAGTATACTGTATGTCCCCTTGCTTGAGTGCGAAGGTCATTGTAAGATCTGTCATTGCCACTTGGCTCATCAAGATATACTTGAAGTGACAGTGAAATACAAAGGAGGCTAAACACATTTTCTATCCTTCAACACTGCAGGTCAGAGCACTTCTGAAGGGTAAGGAAACAATGACTTATTTCCTCATGAAATAGCCTAATTTCAAGTTGCATGCCCAACATTGCATGAGGCAATCTCATGCTCAAGAGTCAACTGGTTTCTGTGTACATTTGGGGCACCTTTTTCCCTGGTTACTGCAGTGTTAAAGGTAGCATAGCTAGGATGATTTCCTGACGTCAACAGCAGCCCATTTCAGCAGTTTCAATTCATTTTCTGATGATAGGAGTGGCATTGCATCGAGGGAGCCTTTTGCTTGACTCATCCCTGATCCCTATAGTCTGTCTACATCATCAATGCTTGTTGATTATGTGATTAGATTCCTGAGCAGTGCCAGGCTGATGCTTCGCTCTGAGTAAACACGTACCAAGACAGAGGGATTTTCAATTGATTCACTCAGGGCTTGATTTAAGGAAGGCAGAGCATGACCCAACATAGTCATCTGATATTGTCTGACAGCGGGTAAGCCCCTGCAGGTTGGAGATATTAAATCCATTTGAGTGAAATGAGTCAACCTTGTTTCCCCAGAGATTATTTTCAATTTTGGAGCTTTGTTGATTCCACAATCGTTTACACCTAATTCATAACATAGTGATGATACAGGGTAATGACAGACACCGTGATGGAGAAGGTAAAGCTATTTGTCACGCCCTGGTCGAGGTACTTTGTGTTTATCTTCATTTATTTGGTCAGGCCAGGGTGTGGCATGGGGTTTTTGTATGTGGTGTGTTGGTATTGGGATTGTAGCTTAGTGGGGTGTTCTAGTTAAGTCTATGGCTGTCTGAAGTGGTTCTCAATCAGAGGCAGGTGTTTATCGTTGTCTCTGATTGGGAACCATATTTAGACAGCCATATTCTTTGAGTGTTTTGTGGGTGATTGTCCTTAGTGTCCTTGTTCCTGTCGCTGTGTTAGTTTACACAAGTATAGGCTGTTTCGGTTTTCGTTACGTTCTTTGTTTTTGTAGTGTTTGTAATTGATTCGTGTTTTACGTTTGTTTATTAAACATGGATCGCAATCTACACGCTGCATTTTGGTCCGACTCTCCTTCACCACAAGAGAACCGTTACACTATTGCTATTCTGGCTGCTATCAAGTTTAAAAAAACATGTATTTAACTAGGCAAGTCAGTTATGAACAAATTCTTATTTACAATGACAGCCTACCCCAGGCAAACCCGGACAATTGTGCACTGCCCTATGGGACTCCCAATCATGGTCAGATATGATGCAGCCTGGATTTGAACCGGGGACCAGGGAGCCCAATTATGGAGCGGAGCAAGGTACCTCAGACAGGTGTAACTCTAGCCAGTTACTTACTCCACACTAGAACTGAATTAGATAGCTAAAATACTGTACGGGCACATGATATTAGTAAATCACATCAAGTTTATGTTCCTTCAATGATGCTGTCTTGTGGCTTGTTGTTTTAGTTAAATCCATTCTGTTCTGCCAAGAGACAAACCCTTGACTTTGTATTGCATTTAGACATCAACTGACATAATCTTGCCTCCTTAAAATATATTAAAATGTCCTTCCTTTCTCAAAATAGATGACAGCCCACTATCTCTTCCCTCAGAGGGGAAGTTTAGGCATAGATCCCATGGGCCTGTAGCAGCTTAGCCAACTGCTCGTTTTTACACTTTATTATCACAAGGGATTTTTTAAAAACCTTGAAATAAAATAAACTTAATTTGCAGTATCCATGCGGTTTCAAGACATGCTGTTCCAATGCTAACTATATTTCATACTTCCGACCCATGAGAAAGTCATGACAAAGTTTTTCAATTGGTTTCATGGGCCCAGTGTTCTAAGCAGAGCCCCCTACCAGCGCTTAATATTTCAGTGCTCATGCATTTTTCATCCATCAACTGCATCCTTCCAGGCGCTCCTCTTGGAGAATGAGGTTTATGGTGGAGACGTAAAGGTGAAGAAGTAATTTAGTGAATCGGGTGCATGAAAGACAACAATCAAAGCTGTTGCCTGAAGGCACTATCTGTGCAATCCATCTGTTTGTGCAGTTGCTCAGATTTGATTTTAGAGCTCAAGCTCTGATGGGGAGACTCCTGGTACTTCTGTCTGTCTCATCAGCTGTCATAAAAATGACTTGGCCTTGAACCCGCCTCTGCTGTTGGCTAAAGGTCTCAGCTCACTGTATGGTGGTGGTAGGCTATTCTGTATAGTGGTGGTAGGCTATTCTGTATAGTGATTAGAGGTCGACCGATTATGATTTTCAACGCTGATACCGATTTATTGGAGGACCAAAAAAAGCCCATACCGATTTAATCGGACAATTTCTTTTATTTGTAATAATGACAATTACAACAATACTGAATTAATACTTTTAACTTAATAT
>NW_027033399.1:0-6159 GCF_034236695.1 Oncorhynchus nerka | reverse complement strand
TTTAAGTCATTTAGCAGACGCTCTTATCCAGAGCGACTTACAAATTGGTGCATTCACCTTATGACATCCAGTGGAGCAGCCACTTTACAATAGTGCATCTAAATCTTTTAAGGGGGGGTGAGAAGGATTACTTTATCCTATCCTAGGTATTCCTTAAAGAGGTGGGGTTTCAGGTGTCTCCGGAAGGTGGTGATTGACTCCGCTGTCCTGGCGTCGTGAGGGAGTTTGTTCCACCATTGGGGGGCCAGAGCAGCGAACAGTTTTGACTGGGCTGAGCGGGAACTGTACTTCCTCAGTGGTAGGGAGGCGAGCAGGCCAGAGGTGGATGAACGCAGTGCCCTTGTTTGGGTGTAGGGCCTGATCAGAGCCTGGAGGTACTGAGGTGCCGTTCCCCTCACAGCTCCGTAGGCAAGCACCATGGTCTTGTAGCGGATGCGAGCTTCAACTGGAAGCCAGTGGAGAGAGCGGAGGAGCGGGGTGACGTGAGAGAACTTGGGAAGGTTGAACACCAGACGGGCTGCGGCGTTCTGGATGAGTTGTAGGGGTTTAATGGCACAGGCAGGGAGCTCAGCCAACAGCGAGTTGCAGTAATCCAGACGGGAGATGACAAGTGCCTGGATTAGGACCTGCGCCGCTTCCTGTGTGAGGCAGGGTCGTATTCTGCGGATGTTGTAGAGCATGAACCTACAGGAACGGGCCACCGCCTTGATGTTAGTTGAGAACGACAGGGTGTTGTCCAGGATCACGCCAAGGTTCTTAGCGCTCTGGGAGGAGGACACAGTGGAGTTGTCAACCGTGATGGCGAGATCATGGAACGGGCAGTCCTTCCCCGGGAGGAAGAGCAGCTCCGTCTTGCCGAGGTTCAGCTTGAGGTGGTGATCCGTCATCCACACTAATATGTCTGCCAGACATGCAGAGATGCGATTCGCCACCTGGTCATCAGAAGGGGGAAAGGAGAAGATTAATTGTGTGTCGTCTGCATAGCAATGATAGGAGAGACCATGTGAGGTTATGACAGAGCCAAGTGACTTGGTGTATAGCGAGAATAGGAGAGGGCCTAGAACAGAGCCCTGGGGGACACCAGTGGTGAGAGCACGTGGTGAGGAGACGGATTCTCGCCACGCCACCTGGTAGGAGCGACCTGTCAGGTAGGACGCAATCCAAGCGTGGGCCGCGCCGGAGATGCCCAACTCGGAGAGGGTGGAGAGGAGGATCTGATGGTTCACAGTATCGAAGGCAGCCGATAGGTTCAGAACAGGTGTCAAACATAGCGGCCTCGCGGGCCGGAACCGCCCTGGCGAGTGTTCGATCAGGCCCGCAGAGGATAATTTTGAAAGTGGCAAATGCATAAAAGACATGGAATTACTTTAATTCGCTGCAATTCGGTGATTATCCGCTAAGGGGCGCACTCTTTCCATCAGAGAAGATGTCGCATCACTGAGATAGACTGAAAACAGCAGACGGTATCAATGCGCCCATCTGCTACTTCAGTCAATATCGCGTTGTTAATAATTGGTCTCTACCTTCCGCCACACCCTCATTAGCCAAAATGTTTATCCAAACGGAGAAAAGTAGATAAGGAGGTAGAATTTTCAAAGAAAAATGGACCATACGTCCTATTTATTTACAGAGATGCACTGAAAACCTTCGTGCTTGGTGGTTTCTGCAACAAGTTTCGCATTGAAGGAATATAATATTCGACGCCACTACGAGACTCATCACAGCGAAAAATATGACGGACTTGCGTAGGACAACTGAGAAGAGATAAGATTAGCGAATTGCTGGCGGGTCTGAGGGAAAAAGCAGCCAACTTTCATCCAGAGCCGAGAAGTCAGTGAAGCTAGCGGTAAAAGCCAGCTACCTAATTGCTAGCGAAATAGCATTAGCATCGAAGCCGTATTCCGACGGTGACTTTGTTAAACGATGCATGATGAAGGCGGCTGAACTTGCGTCCCGAGAAGCGACAAGCTTTTGCCAATATTAGCCTGACGAGGAATACTATAGCAGAGAGGATTTGAACTATCGGTAGATTTTAGACAGTCAATTGAAACAGAGAGTCAAGTCATTTATTGCATTTTCCGTGGCAATTGACGAGAGCACTGACATCACAGACGTGGGCCCAACTGGCCATATTTATTCGAGTTGATGAGACATTGACTGTTACTGAAGAGTTTCTTGAGTTGGTGCCAATGATGGACACCACAACAGCCGAGACATTTTCGGCTCTGTCGCTGCTGCATTGACAGAGTTGAGTGGACTGGTCAGCTGTCAGCTGGCTACAGACGGCGCTACCATCCATGGTCGAAAGAAAGCAGGTGTCGCGACAAAGTTCAAAGACAAAGTACAAGCCCTTAATGGAGGAGATCGCTTTCTGACATTTCACTGTATTTTGCACCAGAGGCATTGTGTTGCAAGTCGCTGAAAATGGACCAATGCCATGGAGGTGGTTGTTCGTGACTGTACTTATCCGTCCAGAGGTCTGAACCATCGTCAGTTTGACAAACTTCTCAGCGACAGCAACATTACCCACAGCCTGCCATACCACACTGAAGTGAGATGCTGGTTGGGTTTAGAGGCGCGCTGTGCTGAGGCATTTCTTTGATCTACGAGAGGAAATCGGACAGTTCATGGAGGAAAAAGGAAAAAACCGTGTTGGAATTACAATCTCAGGAATGGCTACGGGACCTTGCATTCTTGGTTGATATTACCGAACACTTGAACAATCTGGAATAAAATGTTGGTAAGGCTGCAAAAAGTTGTCACACAGTTTTCTGACAACATACATGCATTTAAGTTGAAGCTGACTTTGTGGGAGATGCAACTGGCAAATGGCAACCCTGGGCTTCATTTCTGTCTGAGAGATGTGTGTGACCAGACCTGATGCGGACATGAAACGGTACAAAGACAAAATTGCAGGACTACTGCGGTGGAGTTTGAGAACGTTGTTGTGTATTTGGTGAACTTGAGACAGAATTTTCAGTTTTTCGCTCACCTTTCACAGTTAAAGCTTCTGATCTGCCGGTCGAAATTCAGCTAGAGATAATTGATTTGCAGTGTGATGTAGATTTGAAGGGCAAATTTTGCCTCTGTAGGTCTGGACAGATTTTATCAGTATCTACTACCAGGGTACCCCAAATTAACAGCCCTGGCTGCTAAAATTTTGTGCATGTTTGGGATAACCTACCTTGTGAACAAATTTTCTCAGTGATGAATATCAATAAAACAAAATGCGTTCAAGGCTCCTCACAAACAAGCACTTAAATGACATTCTGAAAGTGACAGCTAGTCAGGACATGACACCTGGTGTTGATGCACTTGTACAGGCCAAAAGATGCCAAGTTTCAGGAACAAATACAAGTCCAGACTAGACTAACACCTTTAAAATGCTGCCTTAGATACTGTTTGCATTGAAAGAATACAGCTCTGTGAAGATGAATCCTTACTGTGGTGATTTAAAAAATGTGCACTTTAATGTTAGTCAGCAGCTTCAAAACAAAAGTTGTGTGATGGAATTCTACTGTTCATACAACTCCATAAATTTTAAATTTCGTGGAGCAGTGTAGCAGAGTATGGTATAATTTTAATGGTCCGGCCCACTTGACATCTCCCTAGGCCGTATGTGGCCCACGATGCGAAATGAGTTTGACACCCCTGGTCTAGAAGGATGAGAGCAGAGGAGAGAGAGTTAGCTTTAGCAGTGCGGAGCGCCTCCGTGATACAGAGAAGAGCAGTCTCAGTTGAATGACTAGTCTTGAAACCTGACTGATTTGGATCAAGAAGGTCATTCTGAGAGAGATAGCGGGAGAGCTGGCCAAGGACGGCACGTTCAAGGGTTTTGGAGAGAAAAGAAAGAAGGGATACTGGTCTGTAGTTGTTGACATCGGAGGGATCGAGTGTAGGTTTTTTCAGAAGGGGGTGCAACTCTGCCTCTTGAAGACGGAAGGACGTAGCCAGCGGTCAGGATGAGTTGATGAGCGAGGTGAGGTAAGGGAGAAGGTCTCCGGAAATGGTCTGGAGAAGAGAGGAGGGGATAGGCTTGCCGGGCAGGTTGTTGGGCATGGCCACACAAGACGCGAGATTTACCTGGAGAGAGAGAGAAGAGGTCAGAGCACAGGGTAGGGCAGTGTGAGCAGAATTTAGAGTGGTAGAAAGTGGCTTTAGCAGCAGCGACAGAAGAGGAAAATGTAGAGAGGAGGGAGTGAAAGGATGCCAGGTCCGCAGGGAGGCGAGTTTTCCTCCATTTCCGTTCGGCTACCCGGAGCCCTGTTCTGTGAGCTCGCAATGAGTCGTCACCAGACACAATGAGTCGTCACCAGACACACAGCACCTCCCTCCTTCGTATCCCTGTGGGTTAGGATCCAAGACACCTCCCTCCTTCTTTGTCTCCACTGTGGGTTAGGACCCCAGACACACAATACCTCCCTTCTCCTTTGTCTCCCTGTGGGTTAGAACCAAAGACACCTCCCTCCTCCTTTTTCTACCTGTGGATTGGGATACCAGAAAACTCCCTCCTCCTTTGTCTCCCTTGTGGGTTAGGACCCCAGAAACCTTCATCCTCCTTTGTCTCCCCTGTGGGTTAGGACCCCAGACTCACAGTACCTCCCTCCTTTGTCTCCATGTGGGTTAGGACCCCAGACACACAGCACCTCCCTCCTCCATTGTCTCCCTGTGGGTTAGGACCCCAGACACCACCCTCCTTTGTTCTGCGGGTTAGGACCCCAGACACACAGCACCTCCCCTCCTCCATTGTCTCCCTGTGGGTTAGGACCCCAGACACCACCCTCCTTTGTCTCCCTGTGGGTTAGGACCCCAGACACCTCCAGTCCTCCTTTGTGTCCTGCAAAAAGCAGGATACCAGACACCTCCTCCCTCCTTTTGTGTCCCCCTGTGTTAGACGCCAGACACACTCCTCCTTTGTGTCCTGTGTTAGGACCCTGGACACAGAGCACCTCCCTCCTTTGTGACCCTGTGTGTTAGGACCTTGTGACACAGAGCACTCCCTCCTTTGTGTCCCTGTGTGTTAGGACCCTAGACACAGAGCACCTCCTCCTTTGTGACCCTGTGTGTTAGGACCCTAGACACAGAGCACCTCCCCTCCTTTGTGTCCTGTGTGCTAGGACCCTAGACACAGAGCACCTCCTCCTTTTGTCTCCCTGTCTGTTAGGACCCCAGACACAGAGCACCTCCCTCCTTTGAGTCCCTGTGTGTTAGGACCCTAGACACAGAGCACCTCCCTCCTTTGTGTCCCTGTGTGTTAGGACCCTAGACACAGAGCACCTCCCTCCTTTGTGACCCTGTGTGTTAGGACCCTAGACACAGAGCACCTCCCTCCTTTGTGTCCCTGTGTGTTAGGACCCTAGACACAGAGCACCTCCCTCCTTTGTCTCCCTGTCTGTTAGGACCCCAGACACAGAGCACCTCCCTCCTTTGAGTCCCTGTGTGTTAGGACCCTAGACATAGAGCACCTCCCTCCTTTGTGTCCCACCACCCTGTGTGTTAGGACCCTAGACACAGAGCACCTCCCTCCTTTGTGTCCCTGTGTGTTAGGACCCTAGACATAGAGCACCTCCCTCCTTTGTGTCCCTGTGTGTTAGGACCCTAGACACAGAGCCCCTCCCTCCTTTGTGTCCCTCCACCCTGTGTGTTAGGACCCTAGACACAGAGCACCTCCCTCCTTTGTGTCCCTCCACCCTGTGTGTTAGGACCCTAGACACAGAGCACCTCCCTCCTTTGTGTCCCTCCACCCTGTGTGTTAGGACCCTAGACACAGAGCACCTCCCTCCTTTGTGTCCCTCCACCCTGTTTGTTCTCTCCCTTGATAAAGTATTGAGCCATAATGGGTAAATAGCCGTAGGGCAGCAACACCCATTTATTTCCCTAACAGTAGACATATATTTAGTGTTTTTACGATACAGAAGCTATATTTAATGGGCATGTAGAGCCTTGACCACGGGCTAAAGACACGTTCCTCATCACCCATAATACCCTGTTTCCATCCAGCCAAATAAAGAGAGAGAGGTGTGTGTGTGTGTGTGTGTGTGTGTGTGTGTGTGTGTGTGTGTGTGTGTGTGTGTGTGTGTGTGTGTGTGTGTGTGAGAGCGAGAGAGAGAGAGAACTCAATAGTATTATTTTCTTGTTATTCCAGATGCTGATCATTTG
>NW_027033398.1:0-6159 GCF_034236695.1 Oncorhynchus nerka | reverse complement strand
TGGCAGAAGCACATATACACACACAGGCACTGGCAGAAGCACATATACACACAGGTACTGGCAGAATCACATATACACACACAGGTACTGGCAGATGCACATATACACACACAGGCACTGGCAGAAGCACATATACACACACAGGGGCATTGCAAGCACATATACACACACAGGCACTGGCAGAAGCACATATACACACACAGGGGCATTGCAAGCACATATACACACACAGGCACTGGCAGAAGCACATATACACACACAGGCACTGGCAGAAGCACATATACACACACAGGTACTGGCAGAAGCACATATACACACACAGGTACTGGCAGAAGCACATATACACACACAGGCACTGGCAGAAGCACATATACACACACAGGCACTGGCAGAAGCACATATACACACACAGGCACTGGCAGAAGCACATATACACACACAGGCACTGGCAGAAGCACATATACACACACAGGCACTGGCAGAAGCACATATACACACACAGGCACTGGCAGAAGCACATATACACACACAGGCACTGGCAGAAGCACATATACACACACAGGTACTGGCAGAAGCACATATACACACACAGGCACTGGCAGAAGCACATATACACACACAGGCACTGGCAGAAGCACATATACACACACAGGTACTGGCAGAAGCACATATACACACACAGGAACTTGCAGATGAACAGATGCACACTAAACAGTCGCACGGAGGCTCGCACGCTTCCGTCCGTAAGAAAGAAGGAAGCTCCCTCTAACCCTGTTCCCTGAGGGGTTACCAGTGGACTCACACTGTTTGTAGGGCCTTCTGTGTGTTCTGTCTAGGACAACTAAAACAGATGAACACTTTCAATCATGCACAGACACACACACTTTTTAAACGAGGCATTATGAATGTTTGGACATCCTGTGTATTTGGTAGATTCTAACACATACACCTTCACACACATTCGTACACACACTTGGTAAATTCATGATTTTGAGTGTTTGGCCGTTACGCTGCAGTATCAGTACATACAAACTGGTATAGAAACACACACGCTGTGCTACAGACACCAACTCTCTGAGGGATTAGGACTGTTTTTCCTTCACACTTCTGGTCCCTGTGTATTATAAAACACACACACACGCACACACTCTGGCCTTCAGAGACGTGGAGTGTGTTAGAGAAGGCATTGCACGTCCTCCCTTTCCCCTCTAGATCCGGGCACGGACGGAATACATCACAGGATCAAACCATTTCTAATCAAACCCAGGAAAGTGTGGCTAATGCAATTTCACTAAGTCACTGACTGGCTTGATTGCATGTGGGCTGCGGAGTGTGTGGAGGGCGCCGTGGGAGGGGGATGGAGGCTGTCGAGGCAGGTGTATATCTGTGGAGGTGTGTATGTTAGAAGCAAGTTCACCATGGCGTTGATATGGTGTGTGTGTGTGT
Source organism: Oncorhynchus nerka (assembly GCF_034236695.1). Lineage (NCBI taxonomy): Eukaryota > Metazoa > Chordata > Actinopteri > Salmoniformes > Salmonidae > Oncorhynchus > Oncorhynchus nerka. The sequence continues at coordinate 4,713 of NW_027033398.1, read as the reverse complement.
GTGTGTGTGTGTGTGTGTGTGTGTGTGTGTGTGTGTGTATGCGTGTGTGTAATTCTCTCCAGGTGTCTGTCTGGAGGTGTTGGGTGTCGTGACTGTAGATGTGTAAGGTGTAGTGGTGGGAGAGATATTGGAGGGATTTGCCTGTATAATGTGGTTATAGTGGTGTAGAGGGGGGTACTGGAGGGACTGGCTGTATAATGTGGTTATAGTGGTGTGAGGTGTACTGGAGGGACTGGCCTGTATGATGTAGTTATAGTGGTGTGAGGTGTACTGGAGGGACTGACCTATATAATGTGGTTATAGTGGTGTGAGGGGTATTGGAGGGATTTTCCTGTATAATGTGGTTATAGTGGTGTGAGGGGTACTGGAGGGACTGGCCTGTATAATGTGGTTATAGTGGTGTGAGGTGTACTGGAGGGACTGGCCTGTATGATGTAGTTATAGTGATGTGAGGTGTACTGGAGGGACTGACCTATATAATGTGGTTATAGTGGTGTGAGGGGTACTGGAGGGACTGGCCTGTATAATGTGGTTATAGTGGTGTGAGGGGTACTGGAGGGACTGGCCTGTATAATGTAGTTGTAGTGGTGGGAGGGGTACTGGAGGGACTGGCCTGTATAATGTAGTGATAGTGTTATAGTGGTTGTGAGGGGTACTGGAGGGACTGGCCTGTATGATGTAGTGATAGTGTTATAGTGGTGGGAGGGGTACTGGAAGGACTGGCCTGTATGATGTAGTGATAGTGTTATAGTGGTGTGAGGGGTACTGGAGGGACTGGCCTGTATGATGTAGTGATAGTGTTATAGTGGTGTGAGAGGAAGGTGGCCTGTATGATGTAGTGATAGTGTTATAGTGGTGGGAGGGGTACTGGAGGGACTGGCCTGTATAATGTAGTGATAGTGTTATAGTGGTGGGAGGGGTACTGGAAGGACTGGCCTGTATGATGTAGTGATAGTGTTATAGTGGTGGGAGGGGTACTGGAGGGACTGGCCTGTATAATGTAGTGATAGTGCTACTTCATTCCCTTCCGCATCTGCTCTCCCACAGGGTATGGACACGCCCTTCTGGCTAATCCTGGATCAGCCTCTACCACTGGGGATAGACACACACACGCACTCCCTCACTCACTCACACACACGCACTCACTCACTCACTCACTGACACACACACGCACTCACACGCACTCACACCCTCAGCCTGGATGTTCTGTTGTTTATAAGAGTTGCCAGGAGTCTGACCTCTGACCTGCTATCAGAGACATCACTGTCCAGATGACTCTGAAAAGAAACATCATGAATATTAACACTCTTATTGAAATATTAATGTGATCTATGCCCATTTGGCAGCCACACCTGGGACTCTAAGGACCATTGGGGTCGCTCCATGCCCATTTGGCAGCCACACCTGGGACTCTAAGGACCATTGGGGTCGCTCCATGCCCATTTGGCAGCCACACCTGGGACTCTAAGGACCATTGGGGTCGCTCCATGCCCATTTGGCAGCCACACCTGGGACTCTAAGGACCATTGGGGTCGCTCCATGCCCATTTGGCAGCCACACCTGGGACTCTTAAGGACCATTGGGGTCGCTCCATGCCCATTTGGCAGCCACACCTGGGACTCTTAAGGACCATTGGGGTCGCTCCATGCCCATTTGGCAGCCACACCTGGGACTCTTAAGGACCATTGGGGTCGCTCCATGCCCATTTGGCAGCCACACCTGGGACTCTAAGGACCATTGGGGTCGCTCCATGCCCATTTGGCAGCCACACCTGGGACTCTTAAGGACCATTGGGGTCGCTCCATGCCCATTTGGCAGCCACACCTGGGACTCTAAGGACCATTGGGGTCGCTCCATGCCCATTTGGCAGCCACACCTGGGACTCTAAGGACCATTGGGGTCGCTCCATGCCTCTTTTGTCTGACACTGATGCAGATGTTTAGAGCAGGAAATTACATTTGTCACCATAATCAGAAAGTACACATGTTGTTGCATATTTAGCCGGGCATTCTGAAGGAACCATTGGGGTGTTCCATATTTGGCAGTGGGCACTCTGATGAAACCATTGGGGTCGCATATTTAGGTGGGCATTTGTCTGAAACATACGTGATGCATATTTAGAGCATGAAATTGTTTGTGGGCATAATCAGAAAGTACACATGTTGTTGCATATTTAGCCGGGCATTCTGATAGAAACCATACGCGTTGCATATTTAGGTGGGCATTCTGATAGAAACCATACGTGTTGCATATTTAGGTGGGCATTCTGATAGAAACCATACGTGTTGCATATTTAGCCATGTCTGTTTGTTTGAAAGTTCATGATTACGGAACAGAAGTTGACTGTCTGTCTCTGTCTCTCTCTCTCTCTCTCTCTCTGTTTCTCTCTCTCTCCCTCTCTTTTGATGTGCCTAGTGTGAGTGTGTGGCAGAGCTTCGTCTTGGGGGCGTATTTGAGTCTTAACTGAATCGGCAGAAAGGGAGGGAGGGAGAATTAGAACCTGGGCACTCTTTCCACTTAGCAACAAGAAGCTGTTCCCACACAAATGAATTTTCATGGAAACAGCAGAGAAAATGTAGTCTAAAAGCTTTTGAATGGAAAGCATCTCTTCTTTGTAATGAGTGTAGGGGATGGATGGATGGGGAACGAGAGAGGAGTTGTCTCCATGCTTTACAATGGAGCGGGTTTCATTACAACTATCAGAGAGTATCAGGAGGCTGAGGGAACAATGTTATGATGTACATTTGAATGCAGGGTTATACAGGTAAAGCTGACTGGAGACTGGCTTCAACACCATCAATGCAGGTAAAGCTGACTGGAGACTGGCTTTCACACCATCAATGCAGGTAAAGCTGACTAGAGACGGGCTTCACACCCATCAATGCAGGTAAAGCTGACTGGAGACTGGCTTTCACACCATCAATGCAGGTTTATACAGGTAAAGCTGACTGGAGACTGGCTTTAACACCATCAATACAGGTAAAGCTGACTGGAGACTGGCTTTAACACCATCAATGCAGGTAAAGCTGACTGGAGACTGGCTTCAACACCATCAATGCAGGTAAAGCTGACTGGAGACTGGCTTTCACACCATCAATGCAGGTTTATACAGGTAAAGCTGACTGGAGACTGGCTTCAACACCATCAATGCAGGTTTATACAGGTAAAGCTGACTGGAGACTGACTGGCTTTCACACCATCAATGCAGGGTTATACAGGTAAAGCTGACTGGAGACTGGCTTTCACACCATCAATGCAGGTAAAGCTGACTGGAGACTGACTGGCTTTCACACCATCAATGCAGGGTTATACAGGTAAAGCTGACTGGGGACTGGCTTTCACACCATCAATGCAGGGTTATACAGGTAAAGCTGACTGGAGACTGGCTTTAACACCATCAATACAGTTAAAGCTGACTGGAGACTGGCTTTAACACCATCAATGTAGGTAAAGCTGACTGGAGACTGGGTTTCACACCATCAATGCAGGTTTATACAGGTAAAGCTGACTGGAGACTGGCTTTAACACCATCAATACAGGTAAAGCTGACTGGAGACTGGCTTTAACACCATCAATGCAGGTAAAGCTGACTAGAGACGGGCTTTCACACCATCAATGTAGGTAAAGCTGACTGGAGACTGGCTTTCACACCATCAATGCAGGTTTATACAGGTAAAGCTGACTGGAGACTGGCTTTAACACCATCAATACAGGTAAAGCTGACTGGAGACTGGCTTTCACACCATCAATGTAGGTAAAGCTGACTGGAGACTGGCTTCAACACCATCAATGCAGGTAAAGCTGACTGGAGACTGGCTTCAACACCATCAATGCAGGTTTATACAGGTAAAGCTGACTGGAGACTGGCTGGCTCACACCATCAATGCAGGTTTATACAGGTAAGACTGGCTTTCACCATCAATGCAGAAAGCTGACTGGAGACTTTTCACACCATCAATGCAGGTAAAGCTGACTGGAGACTGGCTTTCACACCATCAATGGTAAAGCTGACTGGCAGACTGGCTTCACACCATCAATGCAGGGTTATACCATCAATGGGTAAAGCTGACTGGAGACTGGCTTCAACACCATCAATGCAGGTAAAGCTGACTGGAGACGGCTTCAACACCATCAATGCAGGTAAAGCTGACTGGAGACTGGCTTTCACACCATCAATGCAGGTAAAGCTGACTGGAGACTGGCTGTCAACAGGTAAAGCTGACACTCACCATCAATGCAGTTAAAGCTGACTGAGACTGGCTTTCACACCATCAATGCAGGTAAAGGAGACTGGCTTCGCACCACTGGAAAGACGGAGACTGGCTTTCACACCATCAATGGCAGGTAAAGCTGACTGGAGACTGGCTTTCACCATCAATGCACTGGTTTATCAATGCAGGTAAAGCTGACTGAGATCTTTCACACCATCAATGCAGGTAAAGCTGACTGGACTGGCTTTCACACCATCAATGCAGGTAAAGCTGACTGAGACTGGCTGTCATCACAGGTAAAGCTGACTGAGACTGGCTTTCAGCACCATCAATGGTAAAGCTGACTGGAGACAGCACACCATCAATGCAGGTAAAGCTGACTGGAGACTGGCTTTCACACCATCAATGCAGGTTTAGACTACCATCAATGGTAAAGTTGACTGGAGACTGACTGGCTTTCACACCATCAATGGGTGTAAAGCTGACTGGAGACTGGCTTTCA
>NW_027033397.1:0-6158 GCF_034236695.1 Oncorhynchus nerka | reverse complement strand
AAATAAAATTTGATTGATTTGATTTGATTTAGTCCCCAGTGTCCCTCTCCCTCCATTACCTGCAGCAGACACAGCCCTGAGCATGCCTCTCTCACACGTGACACCTGCACCACAGCATCTTATAGAGGAGATGATCAGCCTGGTGCGTCAGCATAGGGAGGAGATCCGGGAGCAGCAGTGTGCAATGAACAATGTTGAGGAGGACAACCAGACTCTCAGGATGGAAACCTGCAGACATAGAGAGGAGCTGTCCAGTACAGTCAACACTGGCCACATGCAGGACCTGTAGAAGGAGCTACATGAGCCAAGGCAGGTATTTCTCAGCCACCACTATCCACTCTACAAAGAGTTCCACAAACACCTTGGACCAGGACAACAGCTCAATCAGAACATACAAACCAATCCAACCAAACAATGCACCAACCCAGCTGACCACCTCCATCCCCATCTCATGGCTTGTAATTACTCCCATCAATCAAATGGCAAGCTTATATTAGAGAATCAACTTTTCCCAAATAAAATTCTGTCAAAGTTATGGTGCCCCACAACAGACAGAGCTGTGGCCCAGTTTGGCTCCCTAAGCCATATCATCATTCATATGTGGACCAATGACCTGCATGCCCAACAGGAGAGGCCCCCCAATGGCCCCCCAATGGTGGAACAAACTCCCTCACGACGCCAGGACAGCGGAGTCAATCACCACCTTCCGGAGACACCTGAAACCCCACCTCTTTAAGGAATACCTAGGATAGGATAAAGTAATCCCTCTCACCCCCCCCCCCCCCCTTAAAAGATTTAGATGCACTACTGTTCCACTGGATGTCATAAGGTGAATGCACCAATTTGTAAGTCGCTCTGGATAAGAGCGTCTGCTAAATGACTTAAATGTAAATGTAAATGTTAAATGAGAGGGTGACCACATCACTAAGGGGAGTGACAGAGATGGCCTCCACCATTTCCCCTTGCAAAGACAGTAACATCTACCCTGTTCCAGAGGAGAGATTTCCACCCTGCCACCATTGTTGCCAAGCAACAGAGATGCTGACCAGGTTAGAACTCTGAGATTTGGCTGAAACGAAGTTGGCATTTGCAGAAATAATACAAAAAGGTAGTCAATGGTTCTTAGTGGACATAAATGTGCACTTGAAAGTGATACATTATACATTTGATAAACTGTTGCACCTACAAATGTGGTCAAACATTTTAAGTCCAATGGTCACTTTATGGAAGCAATAGTGCTGTTTTATTTGCAAGACTTTTAGCGAAGTAGGTGCAGAAAATACGGAACACTCACGACAGGAATATAATGGAATCTAAAACAATAAAATAAACATTTGGGGAGGGGGACATTGTAGTGAGATGAGCATCTCACAGTTACTTCTCAAAAAGAGTAATCATTTGAAAAGGGGCTATTAACTAGCTGGCCTGGGGCATCGTTGCCCATGAATAGAAGTTTACAAGGCTAGTGTGCAAGCATCTTAGCCAGGTCACCGAGGACAGAAAAAAAATAAAAGTGTGTACTTATTGACAGAGGAAGATGGCATTTGCATTTCTCTACCAGTTGGGTGAGTCAACATGTTTTTTTTTCTACTTGCATGCACATGAATAGATGCATCATATTAAGCTTAGGTTGATCGGACTAAATCATGTTTTGGTTTCAGAAGTGGGTGGACATAATGATTACACAGTACGAACATCCGGAGGGGTCCGCGTGGTCCTAAAGCACAGTCACCTCATTTAGTATCACAGTACATTGATAAAACTCAGGGGGGACCAAATTTCAATTTCAGAATGTGGTGGGGACATGTTCACTCCATCCCCAGTGACAATTGCGCCCCTGGTTTTTGGTATATTTTAGTTGTCACTGTAGTAGACTAAGCACATAGGTGATTAGAGGATGTTGAAGTTGAAATGGTGCTTGAATATTGGAGGCAGCGCCTGTTTCCTTTTTGACCTGCGGTAACTCTAAATCAATAGTTGTTTAGTATTCTGAAAACGTTGGAAAATGTAATTTGCTTGACCATTCTGTAGGTCGTGTAACTGTTTGTTACATGTGTAAGGTTAGTCCGTCCCCTCGCGCATACCCAGGCTCGAACCAGGGACCCTCTGCACACAAACAGTTGTCTGTGTGCCCATCGCTCCACAAAAGCCGCGGCCCTTGCAGAGCAAGGGGAACCACTACTTCAATGGCACAACGCGAGTGACGTCACCGATTGAAATGCTATTAGCGCGCACCCCGCTAACTAGCTAGCCGTTTCACATCCAACATGTTTTGTGAACTCAACTGGACTGATGTTCTTCTCCGGTTTTATGATTGAACAAAAGGTGTATTTGAATTTATTCAGCCACCTTCTTGTCTCGGTTGTGTCAAGGCATATGAACTAACAGGTTATTATAGAGCAAACAAAGCAATTATCACAACACATAGGTTGTAATATGGCTCTTTTTCTGCCTTGGCTTCCCGGTGACTTTACCCCGGTGCTGCAAGATGTAGCTTTGCCCTCATTATTTCTCTATGGTTCTGACTTTACCTGCTTGTTGCGCATTGCCTTGTATCAATCTGTGCGCTTTGGGCTAGTAGGCTACTTTGGTGAAGGACAAAATATCCCAAATGTTTATTACCACCATTGTTTATTTTGTCCAGTTGTTCAAATGGAGCGAAGAGATATGGAAGATCAACTATTGTTAAAACTAGGCCTCGACATGTTATACACCACAGTAGGAATACTGTTAATAAAAGTAAAGCAAACTTACCCGATTCATCATGGAAGCTATTCTTTCTTCAACGTCTCTTCAAATATAAAAAACGTGACCGTTAATCTGTAGCTAGTTTACACTACAGTTACTTTGTTTGTCACAGCTAGACCAAGGCAATCAAACGTCCTTTTAAATATCAAAACTGGATTAATCTAAAGTAATCTTACTTCAGAAAGATCCTGGATAAGATTTTACTGGTTCTATTAGAGTCAAGAAAACGTTCAACACCCTATTCACCAACAATCCTTATGTCTGTTCGTCTAACTCAACCCGAGAGTCTGTTAGAACAACGTCCTCTTCAAGAGTCCAGATAGTTTTTAATTGCCTGAGGCCCAGTAAGTGTAGCCTATAAAATAGCAGACTGATTACAGCAGCGCTATCCGTGCTGGGAACCAGTAAAAGCTGATGTATGTTTAATCCAAAATCTGCAGGGGCCATGAAGCATTTACAACAATACAACCTCCACAGTAGTTAGTGGATGTATACTAATTCCGCTTCACGGAGCAGAGCCGAGCTGAGCTGTGAAGGAAGTGGTCTTCTTCTTCGTTAGTGTTATGGCGGTCCGCAAACTATTATTGGTGCATGCTGCCACTTAGTGTATTGGCTGTGCATCAGACTACTATTCTGTAGTAATAACTCACTACACTTTGTGAAAAACAAACTAACCCTACACCCATTAAAACATAATCATTATTCCACTACTTTGGCCCTCTGATTCAACACCAGGCCAGCATCCTGGGAGGACGGGATATTATCCTTCAAAACACCTGGTAATTCTGCAGTAAAATATTGTACACCCAAGTACTTCTCAACAGCTGCCACCACAACATCTATCCACTGTGTTTTACATTCTATTTCTGTGGTACAGTTGACAACCATGGCCATGAAAACAAAACAAAACAACCTTTCTGTAGCATGTTATTCCTATCATTCTCTAGTGACCTCGGGCTAATCACAGAGATCCTCTCAGGATCCTTCACCCTGGACCCATCTTCCTCTACTACTTTCTTCACTGCCTCAGCATACAACACCTTCTGCACTACTGTGATCCTGGTAACCTCAACCTGTCTTTCTCTCACCGGACACATCTGATCTCCAGCACCATGTGCACCCCTACAGTTTATACACACAACTTTTTACATCAATACTACACATTCCTTTCTCTCAGGTCCTCCTGCACACTTCTCACATCTAGGAATGTCCCTGATACACAGTGCTGGAAGGAAGTAGTCAAGGAAGGGAATTCGTGTTTATACAGGAAGTACCTCGCCAATGTAAACAAATCATGTCAATGTCGAGCTATATGAGCTCTTCAGCTTGTAGTCTTAAAACTCAGAAATTAGTTACCTTTGGCTCATTCAGCCATCCCATTGGGAAAAAAATGGAAGTTTTGGAATAAACACTGAAAATAAGGTCAGCACTGGCTGAGGAGATCTTATACGTTTTGATCTATGAGATAATAGCAGTCAGTTAATATGACCTTTATGAATTATGAAGCCTTTGTGATTTATATGCTTTTTTAGTTCAATCAATTCTTAATTCACAAGTGACGTTAGCTGATAAAGATTCTGGAACAAATCTAATAACATCTCCTAAACCTGTGTTTACAACAGTCCTTATTTTCAGCATTTATCAAAACACCATATAAAAACAGTTACATTTTCCCCACAGGCTTCGTCCAATCAACCATGGAAAATTAGTGCCTATAAAAAAATGCCATTACTAGTCCTCTCTTTAGAGCCCCACATGGCCGAGTCATAAAACCCATAAAACCTGGTGGCCAAACAGGGAAATGGTTCCAATTGTTTTCCAGCATTCATTTTTCCCAATAGGGGATTTCCCATAGGCTTACCCTGGCGAGACATCTCTCGGACAAGGTGACTTTTATAAATATAGTCTGCTGTTTTTAATCTCAAATGTCACTAATGCTAATTAGTATGAAAGTAGACATGATGCAATGAAACAAATCCCTTAAAAGCTCCTGCACATCATCTCCAGCCGAAAACATCACTAACAGGTATTGTCATTTTAAATCTTGCCCATGACAGGTCACAGAATTGTCCATTTATAGAAATGTAGCCAATTTATTCATTACTACATTTAGCTATTAGATAGTTAATCCAGAGATTCTCACCTTTAATGCTAGATCATTGATTGCAAGATATTAGCTCTTGTCACTTAGTCTTTTAATGAATGCATAACGGTAAACCTAGACACTTGCATCGTATAGTATTCTGAGTGGTGACATAAGGCTCGCTACCTTGGTTAGATTCATTGATACAATTATGGGCCTATAGCGTTCACATAATATTGGAGTCAGAGTCTAAATATTCTTTACTCTTCACCTTCTTCATGCAACGGTCCATACTTGATCCATTACTCTTTCATTTGCTTCAATGATCTTAACCTTTTCCTAATGTGTATTTTGGCCTGGTTTTGTCCAACTGACAACACATTGCATTATCAAAGTATGTTTGTCTATTTCCTGTTTCTATCTGAAAATATGTTGCACTCTTACAGTCTTCTGACTTTGACATCAGAGTTCTCTGAGGCATGTAGTGACCTCTCTGAGGAGTAGTGGTCTGGGTGGAGGTGGTAGCCCATGATGGGGTGGGGGTCCGGTCAGGGGTTCTCCCCGCCCGAGGCCTGGACACATTTGAAAGGTAATTTTATGACATTATAAAACAGTAAAACATTTGGTGGCCAGTAAATTATCGATACAGTTTCGTTAAGGAGGTGAAAAATCTGTCTGTACCTTTTGAGCAAGGTACTTAACCCTAATTGTTATTGTATTTGTTTATGGACCCATATTTCCAAAACCTATTTATTCAATGTCTTTGTTTCACAGGGGACACTCCTAACCGTTGCTCTCTCAGTGGGAGGGACTTATCTGGGGAGCCTCAACATCATCATGTTGCTTACGAGACAAAGAATATCTCCAGATCAGAACATCTCAAGAACACCAGCAGAGACGTATAGGGAAGAAATCTCACCACGGCTGCTCTGACTCTGGGAAGAGTTTCACTAGAAGGAGTGGTTTCATTATTCACCAGTGGATTCACACTGGAGAGAAACCTTACAGATGTTCAGTGTGGGAAGAGTTTCTCTGCTTCTAACACCTTCAAATCTCATCTGAGAATTCATATAGGAGAGAAGCCTTACCCCTGCCTTGATTGTGGGAAAAGCTTTGTTAGTGTAGGAGCCCTAACCATACCCCAAACTAACACACGCAGGAGTGAAGCCTTATAGCTGTGATCAGTGTGGGAAGAGCTTTGCTGTTGCTTACAACCTGAATAGACACAAGATAACACACGCTGGAGAGAAAGAAGCCTTATTGCTGTGATCAGTGTGGGAAGAGCTTCAGTCAATCAGGGAGCCTGAATTCACACCAGCGAACAAAC
>NW_027033396.1:0-6156 GCF_034236695.1 Oncorhynchus nerka | reverse complement strand
ATGCGGTCTTATGTAGCATCGACACAAAACATTATAACATCCACTCCATATTTATTAGCATCCTACTTTGTCTCGGCCCAAGATGAGGCAATTCTAAAATAATCTTTCATCTGATATTTTTTTATTTTTTTATTTTATTTTTTATTTCACCTTTATTTAACCAGGTAGGCTAGTTGAGAACAAGTTCTCATTTGCAACTGCGACCTGGCCAAGATAAAGCATAGCAGTGTGAACAGACAACACAGAGTTACACATGGGTAAACAATTAACAAGTCAATAACACAGTAGAAAAAATGGGCAGTCTATATACTAATGTGTGCAAAAGGCATGAGAGGTAGCGAATAATACAATTTTGCAGATTAACACTGGGGTGATAAATGATCAGATGGTCAAAAGAATATTGGTGTGCAAAAAAGTAAATAAATAAATTTTAAAAAACAGTATAAAAACAGTATGGGAATGAGGTAGGTGAAAATGGGTGGGCTGTTTACCAATAGACTATGTACAGCTGCAGCGTCGGTTAGCTGCTCGGATAGCTGATGTTTGAAGTTGGTGGGAGATAAGTCTCAACTTCAGCGATTTTTGCAGTTCGTTCCAGATCACAGGCAGCAGAGTACTGGAACGAAGGCGGCAAATGAGGTGTTGGCTTTAGGGATGATCAATGAGATACACCTGCTGGAGCGTGTGCTACGGATGGGTGTTGCCATCGTGACCAGTGAACTGAGATAAGGCGGGCTTTACCTAGCATGGACTTGTAGATGACCTGGAGCCAGTGGGTCTGGCGACGAATATGTAGCGAGGCCAGCCGACTAGAGCATACAAGTCGCAGTGGTGGGTGGTAGCATAAGGTGCTTTGGTGACAAAACGGATGGCACTATGATAGACTGCATCAGTTTGCTGAGTAGGTGTTGGAAGCCATTTTGTAGATGACATCGCCGAAATCGAGGATCGGATAGTCAGTTTTACTAGGGTGAGCTTGGCGGGCGTGAGTGAAGGAGGCTTTGTTGCGGAATAAGCCGACTCTTGATTTGATTTTCGATTGGAATGTTTGATGTGAGTCTGGAAGGAGAGTTTGCAGTCTAGCCAGACACCTAGGTACTTATAGATGTCCACATATTCAAGTGCGGAACCATCAGGGTAGTGATGCCTAGTCGGGCATGCGGGTGCAGGCAGCGATCGGTTGAAAAGCATGCATTTGGTTTTACTCGCGTTTTAGAGCAGTTGGAGGCCACGGAAGGAGTGCTGTATAGCATTGAAGCTCGTTTGGAGGTTAGATAGCACAGTGTCCAATGACGGGCCGAAAGTATATAGAATGGTGTCGTCTGCGTAGAGGTGGATCAGGGAATCGCCGCATGGCAAAGAGCAACATCATTGATATATACAGAGAAAGAGTCGGCCAGTGAACCCTGTGGCACCCCATAGAGACTGCCAGAGGACGGACAGCATGCCCTCGATTTGACACACTGAACTCTGTCTACAAAGTAGTTGGTGAACCAGGCAAGGCAGTCATCCGAGAAACCGAGGCTATTGAGTCTGCCGATAAGAATATGGTGATTGACAGAAGTCAAGAAAGCCTTGGCGGAGTCGATGAAGACGGCTACACAGTACTGTCTTTATCGATGGCCCGGGTTATGATATCGTTTAGTACCTTGAGCGTGGCTGAGGCTCGGGAAACCAGATTGCACAGCGGAGAAGGTGCGGTGGGATTCGAGATGGTCAGTGACCTGTTTGTTGATTTTGGCTTTGGAAGACCTTAGATAGGCAGGGCAGGATGGATATAGGTCTATAGCAGTTTGGGTCCAGGGTGTCTCCAGAGGGGATGACTGCGGCAGCTTTCAATCCTTAGGGATCTCAGACGATATGAAAGAGAGGTTGAACAGGCTGGTAATAGGGTTTGCGACAATGGCGGCAGATAGTTTCAGAAATAGAGGTCCAGATTGTCAGAAGCCCAGCTGATTTGTCTGGTCTAGGTTTTGCAGCTCTTTCAGAACGTCTGCTATCTGGATTTGGGTAAAGGAGAACCTGGAGGAGGCTTGGGCGAGGAGCTGCGGGGGCGGAGCTGTTGGCCGAGGTTGGAGTAGCCAGGCGGAAGGCATGACCAGCCGTTGAGAAGTGCTTATTGAAGCTTTCGATAATCGTGGATTTATCGGTGGAGACCGTGTTACCTAGCCTCAGTGCAGTGGGCAGCTGGGAGGAGGTGCTCTTGTTCTCCATGGACTTCACAGTGTCCCAGAACTTTTTGGAGTTGGAGCTACAGGATGCAAACTTCTGCCTGGAAAAGCTGGCCTTAGCTTTTCCTGACTGACTCGTGTGGTTCTGGCTTCCCTGAACAGTTGCATATCACGCAGAGCTATTCGATGCTATTGCAGTCCGCCACAGGATGTTTTGTGCTGGTCGAGGGGGCAGTCAGGTCTGGAGTGAACCAAGGGCTGTATCTGTTCTTGGTTCTGCATTTTTTGAGACGGAGCATGCTTATCTAAAATGGTGAGGAAGTTACTTTTAAGAATGACCAGGCATCCTCAACTGACGGGATGAGAGTCAATGTCCTTCAGGATACCGGGCCAGGTCGATTAGAAAGGCCTGCTCACAGAAGTGTTTTAGGGAGCGTTTGACAGTGATGAGGGTGGTCGTTTGACTGCGGCTCCGTGGCGGATACAGGCAATGAGGCAGTGATCGCTGAGATCCTGGTTGAAGACAGCGGAGGTGTATTTGGAGGGCCAGTTGGTCAGGATGACGTCTATGAGGGTGCCCTTGTTTACAGAGTTAGGGTTGTACCTGGTGGGTTCCTTGATGATTTGAGTGAGATTGAGGGCATCTAGCTTACATTAGGACTGCCGGGGTGTTAAGCATATCCCAGTTTAGGTCACCTAACAGAACAAACTCTGAAGCTAGATGGGGGCGATCAATTCACAAATGGTGTCCAGGGCACATCTGGGAGCTGAGGTGGCCGGTAGCAGGCAGCAACAGTGAGAGACTTATTTCTGGAGAGGGTAATTTTCAAAATTAGTAGTTCGAACTGTTTGGGTATGGACCTGGAAAGGAGACATTACTTTGCAGGCTATCTCTACGTAGACTGCAACTCCGCCCCCTTTGGTAGTTCTATCTTGACGGAAGATGTTATAATTGGGTATGGAAATCTCTGAACTTTGGTGGCCTTCCTGAGCCAGGATTCAGACACGGCAAGGACATCAGGGTTGGCAGAGTGTGCTAAAGCAGTGAGTAAAACAAACTTAAGGGAGGGAGGCTTCTGATGTTGACATGCATAAAACCAAAGGCTTTTTCGATCACAGAAGTCAACAAATGAGGTACCTGGGGACATGGGGCCTGGGTTTACCTCCCACATCACCCAGTGGAACAGAGAAGGAGGTAGTATGGTGCGGCTAAAGGCTATCAAAACTGGTCTCTAGAGTGTTGGGGGCAGAGGATAAGAGGAGCAGGTTTCTGGGCATGGTAGAATATATTCAGGGCATAATGCGCAGACAGGGTATGGTGGGGTGCGGGTACAGCGGAGGTAAGCCCAGGCACTGGGTGATGATGAGACAGGTTGTATCTCTGGACATGCTGGTTGTAATGGGTGAGGTCACTGCATGTGTGGGAGAGGTGGGACAAAGGAGGTAACAGGGGGTATGCAGAGTGGGTCTAGGGGGCTCCATTGTGAACTAAAACAATTATAACTAACTGAACAACAGTATACAAGGCATATTGACATCTGAGAGAGACATACAGCGGGCATACAGTAATCACAGGTGTTGAATTTGGAAAGCTAGCTAAAAAACAGTAGAGCGAGGCTAATCCGCTAGCACAACAAACAGCAGGTAAAATGGCGTTGACTGGGCAACGGGGCCGACAGGTAAGACAAACAAGCAGAAAGGAGTACCGTGATTAATGGACAGTCCAGCGTCGTCAGCTATGTAGCCAAGAGATCAGTGTCCAGGGGCAGCGGTGGATGGAGCAGGGGCTGGGCTGGCGAGTGTTATCCAGGTTTTTTTTTAAAAACTAACAATGACTAACTAGCTTGTAGCTAGTTAGCTGGTTAACGTCTGGAGGTTCTTGAGTGTGTCATAAAAATAAAAAATAAGAGTAAAAGTAACAGCGATTCCGTATCACATTGGGTGAGGCAGGTTTCCGGAAGGTATAAACAAATTAAAAATCAAAAAGAGATAGAAAGTAAATGGGGGTCAGAGAGTGATTGGGGACGCGGTGGTTCAGACGGTTAGCAGGCCTGTGCTAACAAGCTAACAGTTCGTAGGCCCGAGCTAGACAAGGTAGCAGTTAGCGGACCGGGCTTGACAAGCTAGCCGTTAGCAGGCCGAATTAGCAAGCAGGGAGATAGCGAGGGCTAGAGAGTTAACCTTTGGGGACGTCGCGATGGGGTGAGTCTGTTTATTCCTCTTCATGCGGTGAGCTGGAGATACAGCGATTCAGAAAGCTCGCGGGCCTTGGCCAGCAGATGGATCTTTAGCGATCGTGTGGAAAAACGGTTGAAACCCCCTCGGACGATGTAGCCGGCGGACCAGTCGTGATGGATCGGCGGGGCTCCGTGTCGGCAGTAGAGGGTCAGTGGGGTCCAGGCCAATTGGCAAATTAGGTATTTTTGGACCTCTTCAGCAAGTCGGGAGATGGGCTTGGCTCGAGCTAGCTCCAGGCTAACTGGTGCTAACTCTGGGACAGAGGCGTTAACCAGGAAGTAGCCACTCGGATTGCAGCTAGCTATTCGATGATCCGGTATAAGGGTTCAGAGCTTGCGGTAGAATCCGGAGATGTGGTAGAGAAAAAGCAGTCTGATATGCTTTGGGTGATATGGCGCTGAATTGTCCTAGTTAGCGTTGAGACCGCTAGCAGTGGCTGGCTAGTAGCTAGTTAGCGGCTAGCTTCTGATGAGGGTTCAGATTCTAAAGTATAGAAAAAGCAGATCCGTACCACATTGGGGGATGCGGGTTGCAGGAGAGTATATTCAGCCTGTAGTTGGAAAGTGAGATTAAAATATGTACGAAATATATACAGAAAAAAAACCGAGGAATTTGTTATTTGTTTCTGGCCGTTTTGAGGAAAAAAACTATATTTACACTATACAGGACGGGACAAGACAAAACACACGTCCGACTGCTACGCCATCTTGGATGTGTAATTCTGTTTGTTAGTTGTGAGTTGGTTGAGAAAGAAATGTTGAAAGTGCTGTTTGATGTTGAAATGAGAGAGGACAAAGAAGATAAAATATGATTGTGTGTTTGTGTGTGTGTTCGTACATCAATGCGTATGTGTGTAATACTAACCAGCCTGGCGAGGGTGAGTGCTGTGGGTCGCGGTGGGGGCAGTGGTCTGTCTCTGCGTCTCCAGGCCAGGGGGGACTGGGCCGGAGCTTTGTCCCCAGGAGAGAGATCCTCCCCTGGGCACCTACAGTCAGACTTCTGGGTCAAGGAGTCCACCAGCATGGCGCTCTGGAGCCACACACAGAAATACAGGTCATCCTTTAACTAGCAATGGATAGATTTGCAATGACAGTCTTACAATGTTAAAGTGGTTGAAATTTTTTTTTTCCATTAAAATAATATAAACAGAATACCTTACAGTATGTTGTCAATACATATGACTAGTATCTGAATGTAAATGTTTTGAGTAGTTTAGGACAGATCTGTGTGTAAGCCGTTGTTGTTGCTGCTGTTTAGCACTCTCCCTTCCCCATGCTGTTCCAATCTCACCTTCTGCCAATAATTAGCAGCCCTCTCCATCTCTCCAATCAGAGCAGTTATGTCATCGCTCTCCAGGATGCCTGCAGTGAGAGGACAGGACAGACCAGGGCTCAGGGTCTCCACCCAGCATCACATACACACACACACACACACATACAACATGCATACATACACACAGACAGGTAACATGCATACACACACACACACAGACAGACAAGCAACATGCACACACACACAACATGCATACATACACAGACAGGTAACATGCATACACACACACACACACACACACACACACACACACACACACACACACACACACAGACAGACAAGCAACATGCACACACACACAACATGCATACATTCACACACACACACAGACAGACAAGCAACATACACACACACACACACACACACACACACTGTATAGAAGGAGTATCTGTTGAATAGGACATTAGCTGGGGAT
>NW_027033395.1:0-6155 GCF_034236695.1 Oncorhynchus nerka | reverse complement strand
AGTGTTTGCTTGCCAGCGTGTTAATGCTGTCAAAATAAATACACGGAGCCAGTCCTTTTCTCCTGTGGATAATCTGTGACAATAATGACAATCTGTTATAATGGGTTATAATTATGATAATCTGTTATTGTCTCGGAGTAGAAAAAGGTCACCCCTTGAATATTCCTATTAATTATTTATTCTAATTAGGAAGTGGAAGGAGCAGGAAGTCATTTTGATCGCACACTTCCATTAGTCTGGGGTTGAATCTTCACCGTCTGAGAAAGCTGAATGTGCTGAATGGAGGAGAATGAAAAGGAATCTCTTGGATTGAGGAAGGAATCCCCTTGGATTCAAATCAAATCAAATTTATTTATATAGCCCTTCGTACATCAGCTGATATCTCAAAGTGCTGTACAGAAACCCAGCCTAAAACCCCAAACAGCAAGCAATGCAGGTGTAAAAGCACGGTGGCTAGGAAAAACTCCCTAGAAAGGCCAAAACCTAGGAAGAAACCTAGAGAGGAACCAGGCTATGTGGGGTGCCGGGTGGAGAATATAACAGAACATGGCCAAGATGTTCAAATGTTCATAAATGACCAGCATGGTCGAATAATAATAAGGCAGAACAGTTGAAACTGGAGCAGCAGCATAGTCAGGTGCAAGTTGAAACTGGAGCAGCAGCATGGCCAGGTGGACTGGGGACAGCAAGGAGCCATCATGTCAGGTAGTCCTGGGGCATGGTCCTAGGGCTCAGGTCAGTTGAAACTGGAGCAGCAGCATGGCCAGGTGGACTGGGGACAGCAAGGAGTCATCATGTCAGGTAGTCCTGGGGCATGGTCCTAGGGCTCAGGTCAGTTGAAACTGGAGCAGCAGCATGGCCAGGTGGACTGGGGACAGCAAGGAGTCATCATGTCAGGTAGTCCTGGGGCATGGTCCTAGGGCTCAGGTCAGTTGAAACTGGAACAGAGGAAGGAATCCTCTTGGATTCTTGATCCTCTGCATGATATATTCTAGAGGGGAAATGTCTTGGTCTGATTCAGATCTTTGTTAGAGGAAAATACCCGTTTGAAGTGATGACCTCTCACCTCATTGATGTGAACATATCACAACATATCACGACATATCACAACATATAACGTATCATATAATTTCATAACATCATATCATTTAATAACATACCATAACATAGCGTACCATAACGTACCGTAACACAACATACCATAACGTAGCGTAAAGTACCGTAACGTAACGTAACACAACATACCATAACATAGCGTAACACAACATACCATAACGTAGCGTAACACAACATACCGTAACGTAGCGTAACACAACATACCGTAACGTAGCGTAACACAACATACCGTAACGTAGCGTAACACAACATACCGTAACGTAGCGTAACACAACATACCGTAACGTAGCGTAACACAACATACCGTAACGTAGCGTACCATAACGTAGCGTAACACAACATACCGTAACGTAGCGTAACACAACATACCGTAACGTAGCGTAACACAACATACCGTAACGTAGCGTAACACAACATACCATAACGTAGCGTAACACAACATACCGTAACGTAGCGTAACATAACGTAGCGTAACTACAACGATACCGTGAACGTAGAGTAACACAACATACCATAACGTAGCGTAACGTAGAGTAACACAACATACCATAACGTAGCGTAACGTAGAGTAACACAACATACCGTAACGTAGCGTACCATAACGTAGCGTAACACAACATACCGTAACGTAGCGTAACACGACATACTCATAACGAGCGTACTATAACGAACGTAACACAACATACCATAACGAGACGTAACACAACATACCATAACGTAGAGCATGAACGTAACGTAGGCAACACAACATACCGTAACGTAGCGTAACACAACATACCATAACGAGCGTAACACAACATACCATAACGTAGTGTAAATAACATAACGTAACGTAGCGTAACACAACATACCGTAACGTAGTGTACCGTAACGTAACATAACATACCATAACGAGCGTAACACAACATACCGTGAGACGTAGCGTAACACAACATGCCATAACAGTGTAAAGCATAACGTAACGAGCGTAACACAACATACCATAACGTAGCGTAACACAACATGCCGTAACGTACGTAAAGTACCGTAACGTGAGCGTAACACGACATACCATAACGTAGAGTAACACAACATACCATAACGTAGTGTAACACAACATACCATAACACGAACATACCATAACGTAGAGTAACACAACATACCATAACGTAGCGTAACACAACATACCGTAACGTAGCGTAACACAACATACCATAACGTAGCGTAACACAACATACCGTAACGTAGCGTAACACAACATACCATAACGTAGCGTAACACAACATACCATAACGTAGCGTAACATAGCGTAGCGTAACACAACATACCATAACGTAGCGTAGCGTAACATGACATACCATAACGTAGCGTACCAGTAACGTAGCGTAACACAACATACCATAACGTGAGCGTAACACAACATACCATAACGTAGTGCAACAGTACACGTGAACGTAACGTAGCGTAACACAACATACCATAACGTGAGCGTAACACAACATACCATAACGTAGTGTAACACAACATACCATAACGTAGTGTAACGTAACGTACCGTAACGAGCGTAACACAACATACCGTACGTAGTGTACCGTAACGAGCGTAACATAACATACCATAACGTAGCGTACAAAATACCGTAACGTAGCGTAACACAACATACCATAACGTAGTGTAGAACAACGTAACGTAACGTAGCGTAACATAACATACCGTAACGTAGCGTAACACAACATACCATAACGTAGGTAAAGTACCGTAACGTAGCGTAACACAACATACCGTAACGTAGCGTAACACAACATACCATAACGTAGTGTAACATAACGTACGCGTAACATGACATACTCATAACGTAGAGTAACACAACATACCGTAACGTAGCGTAACACAACATACCATAACGTAGCGTAACACAACATACCATAACGTAGCGTAACACAACATACCATAACGTAGCGTAACACAACATACCATAACGTAGAGTAACACAACATACCATAACGTAGCGTAACGTAGAGTAACACAACATACCATAACGTAGCGTAACGTAGAGTAACACAACATACCATAACGTAGCGTAACCATAACGTAGCGTAACACAACATACCATAACGTAGCGTAACACAACATACCATAACGTAGCGTAACACAACATACCATAACGTAGCGTAACACAACATACCATAACATGACATACCATAACGTAGAGTACCATAACGTAGCTAACATAACATACTACGAGGTAACACAACATACCATAACGTAGCGTACCATAACGTAGAGTAACATGACATACCATAACGTAGTGTAACACAACATACCATAACGTGAGTAACACAACGTACCGTAACGTAGCGTAACACAACATACCATAACGTAGCGTAACGTAGAGTAACACAACATACCATAACGTAGTGTACCATAACGTAGCGTAACACAACATACCGTAACGTAGCGTAACACAACATACCATAACGTAGCGTAACACAACATACCATAACGTAGCGTAACACAACATACCATAACGTAGCGTAACACAACATACCATAACGTAGCGTAACACAACATACCATAACGTAGAGTAACACAACATACCATAACGTAGCGTAACACAACATACCATAACGTAGCGTAACACAACATACCATAACGTAGCGTAACACAACATACCATAACGTAGTGTAACACAACATACCATAACGTAGAGTAACACAACATACCATAACGTAGTGTAACATAACATACCATAACACGACATACCATAACGTAGCGTAACACAACATACCATAACGATAACATACCATAACGTAGCGTAACATAACATACCATAACGTAGTGTAACACAACATACCATAACGTAGTGTACCATAACATAGCATAACATAACATACCATAACGTAGAGTAACACGACATACCATAACGTAGTGTACCGTAACGTAGCGTAACACAACATACCATAACGTAGTGTACCATAACGTAGTGTACCATAACGTAGCGTAACATGACATACCGTAACGTAGCGTCCCATAACGTAGCGTAACATGACATACCATAACGTAGCGTAACATGACATACCGTAACGTAGCGTAATATGACATACCGTAACGTAGCGTAACATGACATACCATAACGTAGCGTAACATGACATACCATAACGTAGTGTAACACAACATACCATAACGTAGCGTAACATGACATACCATAACGTAGTGTACCATAACGTAGTGTAACATGACATACCATAACGTAGTGTACCGTAACGTAGCGTAACATGACATACCATAACGTAGCGTAACATGACATACCATAACGTAGCGTAACATGACATACCATGACGTAGTGTACCGTAACGTAGCGTAACGTAGCGTAACATGACATACCATAACGTAGCGTAACATGACATACCGTAACGTAGCGTAACATGACATACCATAACGTAGTGTACCATAACGTAGCGTAACATGACATACCATAACGTAGCGTAACATAGCGTACCATAACGTAGCGTAACACGACATACCATAACGTAGTGTACCATAGCGTAACGTAGCGTAACATGACATACCATAACGTAGCGTAACATGACATACCATAACGTAGCGTAACATGACATACCATAACGTAGCGTAACATGACATACCATAACGTAGTGTACCATAACGTAGCGTAACATGACATACCATAACGTAGTGTACCGTAACGTAGCGTAACATGACATACCATAACGTAGCGTAACATGACATACCATAACGTAGCGTAACATGACATACCATAACGTAGTGTAACACAACATACCATAACGTAGAGTAACACAACATACCATAACGTAGCGTAACACAACATACCATAACGTAGCGTAACACAACATACCATAACGTAGTGTAACACAACATACCATAACGTAGCGTAACATGACATACCATAACGTAGCGTAACATGACATACCATAACGTAGCGTAACATGACATACCATAACGTAGCGTAACATGACATACCATAACGTAGCGTAACATGACATACCATAACGTAGTGTACCATAACGTAGCGTAACATGACATACCATAACGTAGTGTAACACAACATACCATAACGTAGCGTAACATGACATACCATAACGTAGCGTAACACGACATACCATAACGTAGTGTACCGTAACGTAGCGTAACATGACATACCATGACGTAGTGTACCGTAACGTAGCGTAACGTAGCGTAACATGACATACCATAACGTAGCGTAACATAACATACCATAACGTAGTGTACCATAACGTAGCGTAACATGACATACCATAACGTACCGTAACACGACATACCATAACGTAGCGTAACGTAGCGTAACGTAACATACCATAACGTAGAGTACCGTTACACGACATACCATAACGTAGCATTACATAATGTAGCTCCAAAGCTCTCAGCTTCCTCACCATGATATCAACTCTCCAGTAGGAACTCTGTTATTGACATGGTAGCTTCCTCACCATGATATCAACTCTCCAGTAGGAACTCTGTTATTGACATGGTAGCTTCCTCACCAGGCTCAGTATGAATCAACCCTCCAGTAGGAACTCTGTTATTGACATGGTAGCTTCCTCACCAGGCTCAGTATGAATCAACCCTGCAGTAGGAACTCTGTTATTGACATGGTAGCTTCCTCACCAGGCTCAGTATGAATCAAGTCTCCAGTAGGAACTCTGTTATTGACATGGTAGCTTCCTCACCAGGCTCAGTATGAATCAACTCTCCAGTAGGAACTCTGTTATTGACATGGTAGCTTCCTCACCAGGCTCAGTATGAATCAACCCTTCAGTAGGAACTCTGTTATTGACATGGTAGCTTCCTCACCAGGCTCAATATGAATCAAGTCTCCAGTAGGAACTCTGTAATTGACATGGTAGCTTCCTCACCAGGCTCAGTATGAATCAACCCTCCAGTAGGAAGCTCATGTTATTGACATGGTAGCTTCCTCACCAGGCTCAGTATGAATCAACCCTCCAGTAGGAACTCTGTTATTGACATGGTAGCTTCCTCACCAGGCTCAGTATGAATCAACC
>NW_027033394.1:0-6154 GCF_034236695.1 Oncorhynchus nerka | reverse complement strand
TTGTTTTTCTTTTAACCTGTTGCTTCTACTCGGGACGCTTACAGTCCCAACTAGAGCTCTGGAAATGCAATGCGCTACGCTAAATGCTAATAGTATTAGTTAAAACTCAAAAGTTCATTAAAATACACATGCAGGGTATCGAATTAAAGCTACACTCGTCATGAATCCAGGCAACAAGTCAGATTTTTAAAATGCTTTTCGGCGAAAGCATGAGAAGCTATTATCTGATAGCATGCAACACCCCAAAAGACCCACAGGGGACGTAAACAAAATAATTAGCATTTCGGCGTTACACAAACCGCACAATAAAATAGAAAACATTCATTACCCTTCACCATCTTCTTTGTTGGCACTCCTAGATGTCCCATAAACACTATTTGGGTCTTTATTTCGATTAAATCGGTCCATATAAAGCCTAGATATCGTTATATGTAGACTGTGTGATAAACGAAAAAAACAAAAAAGTAGAGGGTCGACTGAAGAGGTTAATAGTCACAGTGGGTACGACATCTCCGATGCACTTGCTAATAAACTCGCTCACCGAGTCAGCATTTTACATCAATGTTATTGTCTGAGGCTATCCGGAACATATCCCAGTCCACGTGATCGAAGTAATCTTGAAGTGTGGAATCCGATTGGTCAGACCAGCGTTGTATAGACCTGAGCACTGGCGTTTCCTGTTTTAGTTTCTGTTTAGAGGCTGGGAGCAACAAAATGGAGTCAAGGTCAGATTTGCTGAAGACAGGGCGAGGGAGGGCTTTGTATGCATCGCGGAAGTTAGAGTAACAATAATCCAGAATGCTACCAGCTCGTGTCGCATTCAATATGCTGATAGAATTTAGGGAGTATTGTTCTTAGGTTAGCTTTGTTAACTTCTTATGGTATAGGGGACGGTTGCATCCCACTTGCTTTGTTAAAATCCCCAGCTACAATAAATGCAGCCTCAGTCCAGTGAAGTTCTTTCAAGGCCTACGATGTCTGCTTGGGGGAGATATACACGTCTGTGACTATAATTGAAGAGAATTCTCTGCGGTCGGCATTTGATTGTAAGGAATTCTAGGTCAGGTGAACAAAAGGACTTGAGTTCCTGTATGTTGTTGTGATCACACCATGAGTCGTTAATCATAAGGCATACACCTCCACCCTCCTTCTTGCCAGAGAGATGTTTGTTTCTGTCAGCGTGATGCATGAAGAAACCAGGTGGCTGTACCGACTCTGACAACATATCCCGAAGTGAGCCATGTTTCTGCGAAAGCAGAGAATGTTACAATCTCCTGATGTCTCTCTGGAAGGCAACTTCGTGCCCTAATTTCGTCCACCTTGTTGTCTAGAGATTGGACATTGGTGACTAATATGCTAGGAAATGGTGGATGGAGTGCTCAGTCCTTCTGAGTCTGACCAGTAGGCTGCTCCGTCTGCCTCTCCTGTGGTGACCACGTTGTTTTGGGTCGGCCTCTGGGACAAGGTCGCATGTCCAGGGTGGAGGTCCGAACAAAGGATACGCTTTGGGAAAGACGTATTCCTGGTTCTTACACAGTTCCTCTCTGCTGTATTGTAATAACACTTTTCACAATGTAAGAAATAATAGTCAAAAAAACCAAATAACTGCATAGTTTACTACGGACCTGAAGCAAGGCGACCATCTCTGTCGGCACCATCAAACTATTGCAGTGGGTGTGTGCGTGCATGCTTGTGTGCGTGCACGTGGCCATATACATCGCTTCACTCTAAGTAGTATGCTAGTGTAGATATGGACACACACGCTTTCACACACAGTAGTTTAGCATTAGTGGTCAGAGCAGAGAGGTTAAATGTCTGCCTCCTAAGCACAGATCTAGGATCAGCAAATCTCTTTCAAATCCTAGTCTTATCTAATATGGATGGAAATGTAAAACTGACCTTACATCAGTGGATTAGTGTCTAACTGGCACTTTAAAGGTATCCCAAACAATAAGGGGATTTGCTGAACCTATATTATAGTGGAAAAATTCAGTTATAAATTATTTTGACAAAGTTCAAAAATAAGTTACTGATCATTTCAGAATAATATTTACATTCTATCGTAAACAATTGTTCTCCACCCACTAAATTTCATGGATAAACAGTCTGGCATTAAAAATAAACAAATGAACAATGAAAGTTAAATCAGGGTCCATTTCATTTGGATCAAAATACAACAAAATATCAGTCTTTCAAATTGACATTAATAGTAATATTATAATAATAATATTTATTTTAAAATAAAATCTTCTAACTCACTCCAAAATCTTCTGACATTAGAATAGTCCTAAATAAATGGTCTCTGGGTCACAACCACAAATACACATTTGTTATCAATAGCTATTTTGAATCTGTGTATAATAAAGGTCTTGACAGCTTGACTGCTGTTGTTGGTACAGAACGCTCAGATCAACCCTTAACTTTTATGGCCTGTTGTATGGTGATTTGTTAAAACTTCTTATGGCTGCAGGGGCTGTATTGAGTAGCTTGGATGAAAAGGTGCCCATTGTAAACGGCCAGCTCTCAGACTCATTTGCTAATATATGCATATTATTATTATTATTATTGGATAGAAAACACTCTAAAGTTTCCAAAATGTCAAAATATTGTCTGTGAGTATAATAGAACTGATATTGCAGGCGAAACCCTGAGGAAACTCAAAACAGGAAGTGGCTTCTATTTTGAAACTCCATGTTCCATAGCCTCCTTTGCTGGATTTAAAGGGATATGAACCAGATTCCTTTTCTATCGCTTCCTCAAGGTGTCAACAGTCTACATTCATAGTTTCAGGCTTTTATTTTGAAAAATGAGCCAGAACGATAACATAGCGTCAAATGGTCACATGAGTTTTGCTCGCGCAACAGAGTTTGGAGAGGTATTGCTTTTCCCTCTCCTACTGGGAAAAGACATTTACGGTTGATATATTATCGAATATATATTTTAAAAACAACCTGAGGATTGATTATAAAAAAACGTTTGACATATTTCTGTGGACATTATGGGAACTATTTGGAATTTCCGTCTGCGTTGTCGTGACAACTCTTTCCTGTGGACTTCTGAACATGACGCGACAAACAACAACGGAGGTATTTTCGATATAAAATAATCTTTATGGAACAAAGGAACATTTGTTGTGTAACTGGGAGTCTTGTGAGTGAAAACATCCGAAGATCATCAAGGTAAACGATTAATTTGATTGCTTTTCAGAAACACCCACCTGGAACAAAAGAAAAACAGACACCTCCTCCCTACATAACAGACACCCCCCTCCCCACATAACAGACACCCAATCCCTACATAACAGACACCCCCTCCCTATAGAACAGACACCCCCTCCCATATAACAGACACCCCTCCTACAGAACAGACACCCCCTCCCTACAGAACAGACACCCCCTCCACACATAACAGACACACCCTCCCTACCAGAACAGACACCCCCTCCCTACAGAACAGACACCCCTCCACACATAACAGACACCCCTCACTACATAACATACACCCCTCCCTATAGAACAGACACCCCCTCCCGACATAACAGACACCCCCTCCCTACGTAACAGACACCCCTCCCCACATAACAGACACCCCCTCCCTATAGAACAGACACCCCCTCCCTACATAACAGACACCCCCTCCCACATAACAGACACCCCCTCCCTATAGAACAGACACCCCCTCCCTACAGAACAGACACCCCCTCCCACATAACAGACACCCCCTCCCTATAGAACAGACACCCCTCCCTACATAACAGACACCCCCTCCCACATAACAGACACCCCCTCCCTATAGAACAGACACCCCTCCCCTATAGAACAGACACCCCTCCCCTATAGAACAAACACCCTCCCCTATAGAACAGACACCCTCCCCTATAGAACAGACACCCTCCCCTATAGAACAGACACCCCACCCCTATATAACAGACACCCTCTCCCTATAGAACAGACACCCTCCCCTATAGAACAGACACCCCTCCCCTATATAACAGACACACCCTCCCCTATAGAACAGACACCCTCTCCTATAGAACAGACACCCCTCCCCTATAGAACAGACACCTCTCCCTATAGAACAGACACCCCTCCCCTATAGAACATTACACCCCTCCCTATAGAACAGACACCCTCTCCCCTATAGAACAGACACCCCCTCCCTATAGAACAGACACCCCTCCCTATAGAACAGACACCTCCTCCCTATAGAACAGACACTCCTCCCCTATAGAACAGACACCCCTCCCCTATAGAACAGACACCCCTCCCCTATATAACAGACACCCCTCCCCTATAGAACAGACACCCCTCCCTATAGAACAGACACCCCTCCCCTATAGAACAGACACCCTCCCCATATAACAGACACCCTCTCCCTATAGAACAGACACCCCTCCCTATAGAACAGACACCCTCTCCCTATATAACAGACACCCCTCCCTATAGAACAGACACCCCTCCCCTATAGAACAGACACCCCTCCCCTATAGAACAGACACCCTCTCCCTATAGAAATGACACCCCCTCCCTATAGAACAGACACCCTCTCCCCTATAGAACAGACACCCCTCCCCTATAGAACAGACACCCATCCCCTATAGAACAGACACCCCTCTCCCCTATAGAACAGACACCCCTCCCCTATAGAACAGACACCCCTCCCTATAGAACAGACACCCATCCCTCTATAGAACAGACCCCCTCCCTATAGAACAGACACCCCTCCCCTATAGAACAGACACCCCTCCCCTATAGAACAGACACCCATCCCCTATAGAACAGACACCCCTCCCCTATAGAACAGACACCCCTCCCCTATAGAACAGACACCCCTCCCCTATAGAACAGACACCCCTCCCCTATAGAACAGACACCCTCTCCCCTATAGAACAGACACCTTCTCCCCTATATAACAGACATGAGGTAGGTCAGTGTCATTCACGGTCAGATGGTACAATCTCTCTACTGCTCACCCAGAACCTCTGTGAAATAATCTAGTTGTGCAGCACGGACCCCTCCACCACCTGGTGCATCACGGACCCCTCCACGACCTGGTGCAGCACGGACACCTCCACCACCTGGTGCAGCAGTCTGCTGGACTTCATGAAGGAAGCCTCCACCACCTGGTGCAGCACGGACCCCTCCACCACCTGGTGCATCACGGACCCCTCCACGACCTGGTGCAGCACGGACACCTCCACCACCTGGTGCATCACGGACCCCTCCACCACCTGGTGCAGCACGGACACCTCCACCACCTGGTGCAGCACGGACCCCTCCACCACCTGGTGCAGCAGTCTGCTGGACTTCATGAAGGAAGCCTCCACCACCTGGTACAGCAGCCTGCTGGACTTCATGAAGGAAGCCTCCACCAAGTCGCTGGAAGACACCCAGACACTTCTTGCACGTCCTCCAACTTAGTGAACCGCGCTGTCACAAGCCTGGTCCACACCCTGGAGGAGGTCAGCACTGTGGTCTGGAACCGCGCTGTCACAAGCCTGGTCCACACGCTGGAGGAGGTCAGCACTGTGGTCTGGAACCGCGCTGTCACAAGCCTGGTCCACACCCTGGAGGAGGTCAGCACTGTGGTCTGGAACCGCGCTGTCACAAGCCTGGTCCACACCCTGGAGGAGGTCAGCACTGTGGTCTGGAACCGCGCTGTCACAAGCCTGGTCCACATGCTGGAGGAGGTCAGCACTGTGGTCTGGAACCGCGCTGTCACAAGCCTGGTCCACACCCTGGAGGAGGTCAGCACTGTGGTCTGGAACCGCGCTGTCACAAGCCTGGTCCACACCCTGGAGGAGGTCAGCACTGTGGTCTGGAACCGCGCTGTCACAAGCCTGGTCCACACCCTGGAGGAGGTCAGCACTGTGGTCTGGAACCGCGCTGTCACAAGCCTGGTCCACATGCTGGAGGAGGTCAGCACTGTGGTCTGGAACCGCGCTGTCCAAGCTCTGGTCCACACCCTGGAGGAGGTCAGCACTGTGGTCTGGAACCGCGCTGGCACAAGCCTGGTCCACACGCTGGAGGAGGTCAGCACTGTGGTCTGGAACCGCGCTGTCACAAGCCTGGTCCACACGCTGGAGGAGGTCAGCACTGTGGTCTGGAACCGCGCTGTCACAAGCCTGGTCCACACGCTGGAGGAGGTCAGCACT
>NW_027033393.1:0-6152 GCF_034236695.1 Oncorhynchus nerka | reverse complement strand
AAATACACTGAAAAATCTCCATCAGTTTGTTTTAGTACAAGTGATAGCATGGCCATAATACACTGAAAGACCTCAGCCAGTGTGTTTTAGTGATAGCATGGCCATAATACACTGAAAGACCTCAGCCAGTGTGTTTTAGTGATAGCATGGCCATAATACACTGAAAGATCTCAGCCAGTGTGTTTTAGTGATAGCATGGCCATAATACACTGAAAGACCTCAGTCAGTGTGTTTTTGTGATAGCATGGCCATAATACACTGAAAGACCTCAGCCAGTGTGTTTTAGTGATAGCATGGCCATAATACACTGAAAGACCTCAGTCAGTGTGTTTTAGTGATAGCATGGCCATAATACACTGAAAGACCTCAGCCAGTGTGTTTTAGTACAAGTGATAGCATGGCCATAATACACTGAAAGACCTCAGTCAGTGTGTTTTTGTGATAGCATGGCCATAATACACTGAAAGACCTCCATCAGTTTGTTTTAGTACAAGTGATAGCATGGCCATAATACACTGAAAGACCTCAGTCAGTGTGTTTTAGTGATAGCATGGCCATAATACACTGAAAAACCTCCATCAGTTTGTTTTAGTACAAGTGATAGCATGGCCATAATACACTGAAAGACCTCAGTCAGTGTGTTTTAGTGATAGCATGGCCATAATACACTGAAAGACCTCAGCCAGTGTGTTTTAGTGATAGCATGGCCATAATACACTGAAAGATCTCAGCCAGTGTGTTTTAGTGATAGCATGGCCATAATACACTGAAAGACCTCAGTCAGTGTGTTTTTGTGATAGCATGGCCATAATACACTGAAAGACCTCAGCCAGTGTGTTTGAGTGATAGCATGGCCATAATACACTGAAAGACCTCAGTCAGTGTGTTTTAGTGATAGCATGTCCATAATACACTGAAAGACCTCCGCCAGTGTGTTTTAGTGATAGCATGGCCATAATACACTGAAAGACCTCAGTCAGTGTGTTTTAGTGATAGCATGGCCATAATACACTGAAAGACCTCAGCCAGTGTGTTTTAGTACAAGTGATAGCATGGCCATAATACACTGAAAGACCTCAGCCAGTGTGTTTTAGTACCAGTGATAGCATGGCCATAATACACTGAAAGACCTCAGTCAGTGTGTTTTAGTGATAGCATGTCCATAATACACTGAAAGACCTTCATCCGTGTTTTAGTGATAGCATGGCCATAATACACTGAAAGACCTCAGCCAGTGTGTTTTAGTGA
The DNA here is from genome assembly GCF_034236695.1 of Oncorhynchus nerka. Taxonomy (NCBI): domain Eukaryota; kingdom Metazoa; phylum Chordata; class Actinopteri; order Salmoniformes; family Salmonidae; genus Oncorhynchus; species Oncorhynchus nerka. The sequence goes on along the minus strand of NW_027033393.1, from coordinate 4,904 downwards.
TAGCATGGCCATAATACACTGAAAGACCTCCAGCCAGTGTGTTTTAGTGATAGCATGGCCATAATACACTGAAAGACCTCAGTCAGTGTGTTTTAGTGATAGCATGGCCATAATACACTGAAAGACCTCAGCCAGTGTGTTTTAGTGATAGCATGGCCATAATACACTGAAAGATCTCAGCCAGTGTGTTTTAGTGATAGCATGGCCATAATACACTGAAAGACCTCAGTCAGTGTGTTTTTGTGATAGCATGGCCATAATACACTGAAAGACCTCAGCCAGTGTGTTTTAGTACAAGTGATAGCATGGCCATAATACACTGAAAGACCTCAGTCAGTGTGTTTTTGTGATAGCATGGCCATAATACACTGAAAGACCTCAGTCAGTGTGTTTTAGTGATAGCATGGCCATAATACACTGAAAAACCTCCATCAGTTTGTTTTAGTACAAGTGATAGCATGGCCATAATACACTGAAAGACCTCAGTCAGTGTGTTTTAGTGATAGCATGGCCATAATACACTGAAAAACCTCCATCAGTTTGTTTTAGTACAAGTGATAGCATGGCCATAATACACTGAAAGACCTCAGTCAGTGTGTTTTAGTGATAGCATGGCCATAATACACTGAAAGACCTCAGCCAGTGTGTTTTAGTGATAGAATGGCCATAATACACTGAAAGACCTCAGTCAGTGTGTTTTAGTGATAGCATGGCCATAATACACTGAAAGACCTCAGCCAGTGTGTTTTAGTGATAGCATGTCCATAATACACTGAAAGACCTCCGCCAGTGTGTTTTAGTGATAGCATGTCCATAATACACTGAAAGACCTCAGCCAGTGTGTTTTAGTGATAGCATGGCCATAATACACTGAAAGACCTCAGCCAGTGTGTTTTAGTACCAGTGATAGCATGGCCATAATACACTGAAAGACCTCAGTCAGTGTGTTTTAGTGATAGCATGGCCATAATACACTGAAAGACCTCAGCCAGTGTGTTTTAGTGATAGCATGTCCATAATACACTGAAAGACCTTCATCCGTGTTTTTAGTGATAGCATGGCCATAATACACTGAAAGACCTCAGCCAGTGTGTTTTAGTGATAGCATGGCCATAATACACTGAAAGACCTCCAGCCAGTGTGTTTTAGTGATAGCATGGCCATAATACACTGAAAGACCTCAGTCAGTGTGTTTTAGTGATAGCATGGCCATAATACACTGAAAGACCTCAGCCAGTGTGTTTTAGTGATAGAATGGCCATAATACACTGAAAGACCTCAGTCAGTGTGTTTTAGTGATAGCATGGCCATAATACACTGAAAGACCTCAGTCAGTGTGTTTTAGTGATAGCATGGCCATAATACACTGAAAAACCTCCATCAGTTTGTTTTAGTACAAGTGATAGCATGGCCATAATACACTGAAAGACCTCAGTCAGTGTGTTTTAGTGATAGCATGGCCATAATACACTGAAAGACCTCAGCCAGTGTGTTTTAGTGATAGAATGGCCATAATACACTGAAAGACCTCAGTCAGTGTGTTTTAGTGATAGCATGGCCATAATACACTGAAAGACCTCAGCCAGTGTGTTTTAGTGATAGCATGTCCATAATACACTGAAAGACCTCCGCCAGTGTGTTTTAGTGATAGCATGTCCATAATACACTGAAAGACCTCAGCCAGTGTGTTTTAGTGATAGCATGGCCATAATACACTGAAAGACCTCAGCCAGTGTGTTTTAGTACCAGTGATAGCATGGCCATAATACACTGAAAGACCTCAGTCAGTGTGTTTTAGTGATAGCATGGCCATAATACACTGAAAGACCTCAGCCAGTGTGTTTTAGTGATAGCATGTCCATAATACACTGAAAGACCTTCATCCGTGTTTTAGTGATAGCATGGCCATAATACACTGAAAGACCTCAGCCAGTGTGTTTTAGTGATAGCATGGCCATAATACACTGAAAGACCTCCACCAGTGTGTTTTAGTGATAGCATGGCCATAATACACTGAAAGACCTCAGTCAGTGTGTTTTAGTGATAGCATGGCCATAATACACTGAAAGACCTCAGCCAGTGTGTTTTAGTGATAGCATGGCCATAATACACTGAAAGACCTCAGCCAGTGTGTTTTAGTGATAGCATGGCCATAATACACTGAAAGACCTCAGCCAGTGTGTTTGTTATTTTTTTATTTTAACTTTATTTAACTAGAAATGTCAGTTAAGAACAAATTCTTATTTTCAATGACGGCCTAGGAACAGTGGGTTAACTGCCTGTTCAGGGGCAGAACGACAGATTTGTGCCTTGTCAGCTCGGGGGTTTGAACTTGCAACCTTCCGGTTACTAGTCCAACTCTGTAACCACTAGGCTACCCTGCCGCCCCTGTGATAGTATGGCCATAATACACTGAAAGACCTCCATCAGTGTGTTTTAGTACAAGTGATAGCATGGCCATAATACACTGAAAGACCTCAGTCAGTGTGTTTTAGTGATAGCATGGCCATAATACACTGAAAGACCTCAGCCAGTGTGTTTTAGTGATAGCATGGCCATAATACACTGAAAGACCTCAGCCAGTGTGTTTTAGTACAAGTGATAGCAAGGTCATAATACACTGAAAGACTTCAGCCAGTGTGTTTTAGTGATAGCATGTCCATAATACACTGAAAGACCTCAGCCAGTGTGTTTTAGTGATAGCATGGCCATAATACACTGAAAGACCTCAGCCAGTGTGTTTTAGTGATAGCATGGCCATAATACACTGAAAGACCTTAGTCAGTGTGTTTTAGTGATATCATGTCCATAATACACTGAAAGACCTCAGCCAGTGTGTTTTAGTGATAGCATGGCCATGATACACTGAAAGACCTCAGCCAGTGTGTTTTAGTGATAACATGGCCACAATACACTGAAAGACCTCAGCCAGTGTGTTTTAGTGATAGCATGTCCATAATACACTGAAAGACCTCAGCCAGTGTGTTTTAGTGATAGCATGGCCATAATACACTGAAAGACCTCCATCCGTGTTTTAGTGATAGCATGTCCATAATACACTGAAAGACCTCAGCCAGTGTGTTTTAGTGATAGCATGGCCATAATACACTGAAAGACCTCAGCCAGTGTGTTTTAGTGATAGCATGTCCATAATACACTGAAAGACCTCCATCAGTGTGTTTTAGTGATAGCATGGCCATAATACACTGAAAGACCTCAGTCAGTGTGTTTTAGTGATAGCATGGCCATAATACACTGAAAGACCTCAGTCAGTGTGTTTTAGTGATAGCATGGCCATAATACACTGAAAGACCTCAGCTAGTGTGTTTTAGTACACGTGATAGCATGTCCATAATATACTGAAAGACCTCCATCCGTGTTTTAGTGATAGCATGGCCATAATACACTGAAAGACCTCAGTCAGTGTGTTTTAGTGATAGCATGGCCATAATACACTGAAAGACCTCAGCCAGTGTGTTTTAGTGATAACATGGCCACAATACACTGAAAGACCTCAGCCAGTGTGATTTAGTGATAGCATGTCCATAATACACTGAAAGACCTCAGCCAGTGTGTTTTAGTGATAGCATGGCCATAATACACTGAAAGACCTCAGCCAGTGTGTTTTAGTGATAACATGGCCACAATACACTGAAAGACCTCAGCCAGTGTGTTTTAGTACAAGTGATAGCATGTCCATAATACACTGAAAGACCTCAGCCAGTGTGTTTTAGTGATAACATGGCCACAATACACTGAAAGACCTCAGCCAGTGTGTTTTAGTACAAGTGATAGCATGTCCATAATACACTGAAAGACCTCAGCCAGTGTGTTTTAGTGATAACATGGCCATAATACACTGAAAGACCTCAGCCAGTGTGTTTTAGTGATAGCATGGCCATAATACACTGAAAGACCTCAGCCAGTGTGTTTTAGTGATAGCATGGCCATAATACACTGAACAACCTCAGCCAGTGTGTTTTAGTGATAGCATGGCCATAATACACTGAAAAACCTCAGCCAGTGTGTTTTAGTGATAGCATGGCCATAATACACTGACATACCTCAGCCAGTGTGTTTTAGTGATAGCATGGCCATAATACACTCAAAGACTTCCATCAGTGTGTTTTAGTGATAGCATGGCCATAATACACTGAAAGACCTCAGCCAGTGTGTTTTAGTGATAGCATGGCCATAATAGACTGAAAGACCTCAGTCAGTGTGTTTTAGTGATAGCATGGCCATAATACACTGAAAAACCTCAGCCAGTGTGTTTTAGTGATAGCATGGCCATAATACACTGACATACCTCAGCCAGTGTGTTTTAGTGATAGCATGGCCATAATACACTGAAAGACCTCAGCCAGTGTGTTTTAGTGATAGCATGGCCATAATACACTGAAAGACCTCAGCCAGTGTGTTTTAGTGATAGCATGGCCATAATACACTGAAAGACCTCAGCCAGTGTGTTTTAGTGATAGCATGGCCATAATACACTGAAAGACCTCAGCCAGTGTGTTTTAGTGATAACATGGCCATAATACACTGAAAGACCTCAGCCAGTGTGTTTTAGTGATAGCATGGCCATAATACACTGAAAGACCTCAGCCAGTGTGTTTTAGTGATAGCATGGCCATAATACACTGAACAACCTCAGCCAGTGTGTTTTAGTGATAGCATGGCCATAATACACTGACATACCTCAGCCAGTGTGTTTTAGTGATAGCATGGCCATAATACACTCAAAGACTTCCATCAGTGTGTTTTAGTGATAGCATGGCCATAATACACTGAAAGACCTCAGCCAGTGTGTTTTAGTGATAGCATGGCCATAATAGACTGAAAGACCTCAGTCAGTGTGTTTTAGTGATAGCATGGCCATAATACACTGAAAGACCTCAGCC
>NW_027033392.1:0-5000 GCF_034236695.1 Oncorhynchus nerka | reverse complement strand
CGATGCTGATCCAGTGAGTACTCCATCAAAGGCATACTGTAGGCCTGGCATGTCTTGTCTACTAGCTTCAATATGAATCCGATTAAATGTGATAGGGTGAAGGCCCCAGTGCAGCAGCAACAGCACATGATGGAGACGATGATGAGGAGGAGACCATCTCTCTGGATTCCAGAAGGCATGAGGTATCATGTTAAGACTGTGAAAGTACTATTTACTCTACAATGGTGAGGAGTCCTCATCAAAATCAAAAAATCTAATTTCTTTTACAGGACCCAGATGCTATACAGTGGGAAAACCAGCCTGGCAACATAGTGCGTATTAATAAAAGGACATCACATCCTGCCAAATTCCAGCTGCGCTAATTGTATTGTGTTCACAGAGCTCACAAGCTATCAGAAAGTTGTATGGCAACCACCTTCCCAGCAATCAGTACAACCAAGTCATCGTTATAAGGCATCGCCCTCTTTTGCCCACCCCCCCCAGCACCAGGTGTGGCCACTAGCCTATATGAAGGCCCAAAATTGTGTGTTCCTTTCTGCTCTGACAATGGCATGCCCATTCGTGCAAGATGTGGTGGATGAAGAAGCACTTGTGCTGAGGAGAGCCTTCAGGCGAGAAAGGGTCTTCAGGGACCGGTTGGACCCACTGGCCTTCCCTGATGACCATCTATATGAAAGATACAGGTTTTCTGCAGATGGCATCAGGTATCTATGCAGACTACTGGGTCCCAGGATTAAGCACCGCACTGCACGGAGCCATGCACTGAGTGTGGAGCAAATGGTTTGTGTGGCCTTGCGCTTTTTTTGCTAGTGGAGCCTTCCTGTACTCAGTGGGGGATGCAGAACAGCTGAACAAGGCCACAATTTGCCGCACAATAAGGAGTGTGTGTCTGGCTATCAAAGCATTAGCAGATGTCTTCATCTCCTTCCCTGGCCACAGAAGACTCTGTGACATCAAAGAGGAGTTCTATAGGATTGCAGGTAAGAGGATCTACAAATTACAGGACAACTGTTAACACATAGTAGGATACTCATTACTTTGTGTGACATTTACATTTACATTTAAGTCATTTAGCAGACGCTCTTATCCAGAGAGACTTACAAATTGGTGCTTTCACCTTATGACATCCAGTGGAACAGCCACTTTACAATAGTGCATCTAGGTCTTTTAAGGGGGGTGAGAAGGATTACTTTATCCTATCCTAGGTATTCCTTAAAGAGGTGGGGTTTCAGGTGTCTCCGGAAGGTGGTGATTGACTCCGCTGTCCTGGCGTCGTGAGGGAGTTTGTTCCACCATTGGGGGCCAAAGCAGCGAACAGTTTTGACTGGGCTGAGGCGGGAACTGTACTTCCTCAGTGGTAGGGAGGCGAGCAGGCCAGAGGTGGATGAACGCAGTGCCCTTGTTTGGGTGTAGGGCCTGATCAGAGCCTGGAGGTACTGAGGTGCCGTTCCCTCACAGCTCCGTAGGCAAGCACCATGGTCTTGTAGCGGATGCGAGCTTCAACTGGAAGCCAGTGGAGAGAGCGGAGGAGCGGGGTGACGTGAGAGAACTTGGGAAGGTTGAACACCAGACGGGCTGCGGCGTTCTGGATGAGTTGTAGGGGTTTAATGGCACAGGCAGGGAGCCCAGCCAACAGCGAGTTGCAGTAATCCAGACGGGAGATGACAAGTGCCTGGATTAGGACCTGCGCCGCTTCCTGTGTGAGGCAGGGTCGTACTCTGCGGATGTTGTAGAGCATGAACCTACAGGAACGGGCCACCGCCTTGATGTTATTTGAGAGCGACAGGGTGTTGTCCAGGATCACGCCAAGGTTCTTAGCGCTCTGGGACGAGGACACAATGGAGTTGTCAACCGTGATGGCGAGATCATGGAGCGGGCAGTCCTTCCCGGGAGGAAGAGCAGCTCCGTCTTGCCGAGGTTCAGCTTGAGGTGATGATCCGTCATCCACACTGATATGTCTGCCAGACATGCAGAGATGCGATTCGCCACCTGGTCGTCAGAAGGGGAAAGGAGAAGATTAATTGTGTGTCGTCTGCATAGCAATGATAGGAGAGACCATGTGAGGTTATGACAGAGCCAAGTGACTTGGTGTATAGCGAGAATAGGAGAGGGCCTAGAACAGAGCCCTGGGGACACCAGTGGTGAGAGCACGTGGTGAGGAGACGGATTCTCGCCACGCCACCTGGTAGGAGCGACCTGTCAGGTAGGACGCAATCCAAGCGTGGGCCGCGCCGGAGATGCCCAACTCGGAGAGGGTGGAGAGGAGGATCTGATGGTTCACAGTATCGAAGGCAGCCGATAGGTCTAGAAGGATGAGAGCAGAGGAGAGAGAGTTAGCTTTAGCAGTGCGGAGCGCCTCCGTGATACAGAGAAGAGCAGTCTCAGTTGAATGACTAGTCTTGAAACCTGACTGATTTGGATCAAGAAGGTCATTCTGAGAGAGATAGCGGGAGAGCTGGCCAAGGACGGCACGTTCAAGAGTTTTGGAGAGAAAAGAAAGAAGGGATACTGGTCTGTAGTTGTTGACATCGGAGGGATCGAGTGTAGGTTTTTCAGAAGGGTGCAACTCTCGCTCTCTTGAAGACGGGAGGGACGTAGCCAGCGGTCAGGGATGAGTTGATGAGCGAGGTGAGGTAAGGGAGAAGGTCACCGGAGATGGTCTGGAGAAGAGAGGAGGGGATAGGGTCAAGCGGGCAGGTTGTTGGGCGGCCGGCCGTCACAAGACGCGAGATGTCATCTGGAGAGAGAGGGAGAAAGAGGTCAGAGCACAGGGTAGGGCAGTGTGAGCAGAACCAGCGGTGTCGTTTGACTTAGCAAGCGAGGATCGGATGTCGTCGACCTTCTTTTCAAAATGGTTGGCGAAGTCATCTGCAGAGAGAGGAGGAGGGGGGAGGAGGATTCAAGAGGGAGGAGAAGGTGGCAAAGAGCTTCCTAGGGTTAGAGGCAGATGCTTGGAATTTAGAGTGGTAGAAAGTGGCTTTAGCAGCAGAGACAGAGGAGGAAAATGTAGAGAGGAGGAGTGAAAGGATGCCAGGTCCGCAGGGAGGCGAGTTTTCCTCCATTTCCGCTCGGCTGCCCGGAGCCCTGTGACAGGTTTCCCCAATGTCATTGGTGCAGTGGACTGCACACACATAAGGATAAAAGCCCCTCAGGTGCCCATGAGGCCGATTTTGTGAATAGGAAATCCTTTCACAGCATTAATGTTCAGGTGAACATAACTTTTTGATATTGTCCATTGACGAACACTCTGCATTGCCAGTGATGTGCATTGATTGGTGTAATATTCCTCATCTTATGATTTCAGATGGTCTGCAATGCTGACTGTGTGATCAGCAATGTTGTGGCAAAATGGCCTGGCTCAGTCCATGACTCCAGAATCTTTCGGGCCTCTGAAATCTATCAGTGCCTATCACAAGGTAAGCCACACAACCCCTATTTATAACCATCATGGCTGTGTCAAGAATATCACTGTGTTTATGAGGTAGTAATGATGAGATTTTGTGTTGACAGGTGAATTCTCTGGTGTGTTGCTGGGAGACAGGGGTATGGCTGCCAGCCTTTTCTCCTGACACCTTTCACAGACCCCCAGGAAGCACAGCAGGCCTACAACCATGCCCATGCCAGGACCAGGGCCAGAGTTGAAATGACCTTTGGCCTCCTGAAGGCACGCTTTCACTGCCTTCACAAATTAAGGGTCAGCCCTGTTAGGGCATGTGATATTACTGTGGCTTGTGCTGTCCTCCACAATGTGGCCTGCCTGAGGAAGGAGAGGGCCCCCAGAGTGCCACCAGCCATGGACTGGGACAATCCGGCAATCTTCCCTGATGACGACAGTGGTCGGCTGCTGAGGGACCAATATGTGTTGAATTATTTTAGTTAGTATGTGTGCTTTCAATTTTGGTTAAATATGTCCTGCGGTGGCAGAGGAATTTGGGTTTTTTGGGTTCGTTTTTGACGAATTTGGCCTCTTATGATGTTTGTGCGGTATACTGTGTGTAATACAAGGCTGCAGGAGGCTACTGCATCCATTCATTTGTCTGTTCAGTTGATGTGTATGGATTTGTCCTGCATTTATTTTAGTGTGCAGACATGCAGGGTGTGTTATATACAGACCTTTGAATGTGTATGTATCATTTTGTATAATATGCTTGGATTCTGTGCTTTCCATCTTGTAGAGTCACTGTGACTTCAGTTTCGAAAGGAGCTGATGGTTTACCTGCTTTGTTTTGTCCTTATTCAATAAAGGAACATAATGTTACACATTGTGTTTTTATATTCATATGGAATGTGTATTTGTTTATATGACAGAGTACTAGGGCCACACTGAAGAAAAAGGATAAAGTCATAAATTTATGAGGCTGGTTCTTTCTGCAGAAAAGCTACATATTGTTTTTACAGTTTTGATACTTATGACAATGTGATACTTAATATTCTGGCACATCAGCATGTCTTAGTTTATGGATTCATAAACAGAAGTACAATTTCACGAAATGCCCCACATCTGTCATTTTAACAACTGTCCTCCTTTAAAACAACTGGTTACAATATTATGACTTGTTTTTTTCCCTCTGTGGCCCTAATATTCTATCATTTTATATATAGCCTTATAGTCTATGGGAAACTGTAAATTATCTAATGATAGCAACATCATCTAAAAATCATTTTTATCCAAAATCATTGAAATTAATGATCACAAACGTTTAAATAATAACAGTGGGTCTAGTTATGTGATAACAATGTATAGTGAGCAGTGAAATAACTATTGGTTTCCATTTGTGGTGACTGCTGACTGACATTAGGGATGAGATTAAATAGATCCTGGAATTTAGCCTGGTCTGGAGCAGGCTAGCTCCACAGAATAAATCTCCATGGTAATTTATACCATAACATATCCTCCTGCCCCTATCCATCTTTAGTGCAACCGGATTACGGATCAATTGAGCCAGGATCACCAAGATATCCTGGCTTAATCCCATATCCTAGTTTTGTGCAACAGGCCC
>NW_027033391.1:2500-6151 GCF_034236695.1 Oncorhynchus nerka | reverse complement strand
GTGCACCTGGGAACCCAAAAATTAAAATACTCTCCAGAATGCACCTGCCAGTGTTCCTGATATTCATGCCCGCTATAGGAGCACCCTACTACGGCCCTCTATCCGTGGATGAGCCCCTCATACATCCGTGCACCTGGTGATTGAAAATGTGCACCTGGGAACCCAAAAATTAAAATACTCTCCAGAATGCACCTGCCAGTGTTCCTGATATTCATGCCCGCTATAGGAGCACCCTACTACGGCCCTCTATCCGTGGGAGACCGTCCTGAGTGCTTTATGGACACTTTTAGAATTATTATGGATTTGGATTTGGATGTGCACCTGGGAACCCAAAAATTAAAATACTCTCCAAAATGCACTTTTCCCTCATTCTGATATTAATGCCCACTATGGGACTATCATACTAGGGCCCTCTTTCCGTGGGGGACCGTCCTGAGTGCTTTATGGACACTTTTAGAATTATTATGGATTTGGATTTGGATGTGCACCTGGGAACCCAAAAATTAAAATACTCTCCAGAATGCACCTGCCAGTGTTCCTGATATTCATGCCCGCTATAGGAGCACCCTACTACGGCCCTCTATCCGTGGATGAGCCCCTCATACATCCGTGCACCTGGTGATTGAAAATGTGCACCTGGGAACCCAAAAATTAAAATACTCTCCAGAATGCACCTGCCAGTGTTCCTGATATTCATGCCCGCTATAGGAGCACCCTACTACGGCCCTCTATCCGTGGATGAGCCCCTCACATCCGTGCACCTGGTGATTGAAAATGTGCACCTGGGAACCCAAAAATTAAAATACTCTCCAGAATGCACCTGCCAGTGTTCCTGATATTCATGCCCGCTATAGGAGCACCCTACTACGGCCCTCTATCCGTGGGAGACCGTCCTGAGTGCTTTATGGACACTTTTAGAATTATTATGGATTTGGATTTGGATGTGCACCTGGGAACCCAAAAATTAAAATACTCTCCAAAATGCACTTTTCCCTCATTCTGATATTAATGCCCACTATGGGACTATCATACTAGGGCCCTCTTTCCGTGGGGGACCGTCCTGAGTGCTTTATGGACACTTTTAGAATTATTATGGATTTGGATTTGGATGTGCACCTGGGAACCCAAAAATTAAAATACTCTCCAGAATGCACCTGCCAGTGTTCCTGATATTCATGCCCGCTATAGGAGCACCCTACTACGGCCCTCTATCCGTGGATGAGCCCCTCATACATCCGTGCACCTGGTGATTGAAAATGTGCACCTGGGAACCCAAAAATTAAAATACTCTCCAGAATGCACCTGCCAGTGTTCCTGATATTCATGCCCGCTATAGGAGCACCCTACTACGGCCCTCTATCCGTGGATGAGCCCCTCATACATCCGTGCACCTGGTGATTGAAAATGTGCACCTGGGAACCCAAAAATTAAAATACTCTCCAGAATGCACCTGCCAGTGTTCCTGATATTCATGCCCGCTATAGGAGCACCCTACTACGGCCCTCTATCCGTGGGAGACCGTCCTGAGTGCTTTATGGACACTTTTAGAATTATTATGGATTTGGATTTGGATGTGCACCTGGGAACCCAAAAATTAAAATACTCTCCAAAATGCACTTTTCCCTCATTCTGATATTAATGCCCACTATGGGACTATCATACTAGGGCCCTCTTTCCGTGGGGGACCGTCCTGAGTGCTTTATGGACACTTTTAGAATTATTATGGATTTGGATTTGGATGTGCACCTGAACCCAAAAATTAAAATACTCTCCAGAATGCACCTGCCAGTGTTCCTGATATTCATGCCCGCTATAGGAGCACCCTACTACGGCCCTCTATCCGTGGATGAGCCCCTCATACATCCGTGCACCTGGTGATTGAAAATGTGCACCTGGGAACCCAAAAATTAAAATACTCTCCAGAATGCACCTGCCAGTGTTCTGATATTCATGCCCACTATGGGACACCATACTACGGCCCTCTTTCCGTGGGGGACCGTCCTGAGTGCTTTATGGACACTTTTAGAATTATTATGGATTTGGATTTGGATGTGCACCTGGGAACCCAAAAATTAAAATACTCTCCAAAATGCACTTTTCCCTCATTATTATGGATTTGGATTTGGATGTGCACCTGGGAACCAGGTGAGGCATATAATGACATTTTCAGGGAATGACATTAAAATAATAGGCTTATAATGATAAACTCTTTCTCATGTGATGAGGGGATATACAGACATCATGTACAAACACCCCTAACCAGGAAATATGCCTCTATCTGGGCACCAGACAGTATAACAATGTGGCAGTGTGTCAGTAGCTTAAGGCATGAAATATGACATTTTCAGGGAATGACATTAAAATAATAGGCTTATAATGATAAACTCTTTCTCATGTGATGAGGGGATATACAGACATTATGTACAAACACCCCTAACCAGGAAATATGCCTCTATCTGGTCACCAGAGGTCACAACATGCTGCAATGTGTCAGTAGCTTAAGGCATGAAATATGACTTTTTCAGGGAATGACATTAAAATAAGAGGCTTAAAATGATAAACTCTTTCTCATGTGATGAGGGGATATAGAGACATCATGTACAAACACCCCTAACCAGGAAATATGCCTCTATCTGGTCACCAGAGGTCACAACATGCTGCAATGTGTCAGTAGCTTAAGGCATGAAATATGACTTTTTCAGGGAATGACATTAAAATAAGAGGCTTATAATGATAAACTCTTTCTCATGTGATGAGGGGATATACAGACATTATGTACAAACACCCATAACCAGGAAATATGCCTCTATCTGGTCACCAGAGGTCACAACATGCTGCAATGTGTCAGTAGCTTAAGGCATGAAATATGACATTTTCACCAAAACGTGAATAAATCAAAAAGTACATGTCCAATCTGGATGGGGTTTTTTTTAAAGTAAAGGGCACACATAGACGGACATTTACATCTAATTAAAACCGTTTTTGTATAGAACCTTTTAATAGAAAAATGTCTTTATAGTTTGGGCTATACAAGTACATTTTACTGGAAACATAGGTTCCTACCAGGGCATTTTTAAATTTACACTCTCTACTTGTTGTCCATTGAGAGAGAGGGAATGAGACGAAAGATGGGACATGTAGCCCGTCGGGAAGTATTTTTAATAATTTCTTGAAAATTACAGATTTTGGGCTATAAAAGTACATGTTACTGGAAACATAGGTTCCTACCAGGGCATTTTTTTTTACATTCTCTACTTGTTGCCCATTGAGAGAGAGGCTATCACACGAAATTTGGGACCTCTAGCCCTGCGGGAAGTATGTTTAATATTTTTGGAAAAAATGAATTGGGCCGGAAAAATAAAACGTCGTGCAACTGGTAACCCAAAAAAATCTCCCAATTCAAAGTAGTCACCTCGCAAGGTGTTTGAAGGTAGGCACCTGGTAACCTAGAAATAAAATCTCAGAAATTGCACTATGTCCAACTCTGGGCCTGGTGATTGGGGAAATGGGCCAAAAAAGGGGGGGGGCAGAGCAGCTCGCCTCCACAGAGGCTGACTGCTCTGCCCCCTTAAGGACAGTGGAACTATGGACCTCCAGGCTTATAGGCCATTACTCACCACCCGGGTAACAACACTCTATTTACGGGGATGA
>NW_027033390.1:0-6149 GCF_034236695.1 Oncorhynchus nerka | reverse complement strand
ATGGGGATCTGAGGGTAGTAATGTTACTCACAATGGGGATCTGAGGAGTAGCAATGATTGACTACTCTACAATGGGGATCTGAGGGTAGTAATGCTACTCACAATGGGATCTGAGGCAGTAATGTTACCTCACAATGGGGATCTGAGGGCAGTAATGCTACTCACAATGGGGATCTGAGGGTAGTAATGCTACCCACAATGGGGATCTGAGGCGGTAATGCTACTCACAATGGGGATCGGAGGGTAGTAATGTGTACTCACAATGGGGATCAGAGAGTAGTACGTTACTCACAATGGGGATCTGAGGGCAGTAATGCTACTCACAATGGGGATCTGAGGGTAGTAATGCTACTCACAATGGGGATCTGAGGTAGTAATGCTACTCACAATGGGGATCTGAGGTAGCAATGCTACTCACAATGGGGATCTGAGGGTAGTAATGCTACTCACAATGGGGATCTGAGGGTAGTAATGCTACTCACAATGGGGATCTGAGGGTAGTAATGCTACTCACAATGGGGATCTGAGGGTAGTAATGCTACTCACAATGGGGATCTGAGGGTAGTAATGCTACTCACAATGGGGATCTGAGGGTAGTAATGCTACTCACAATGGGGATCTGAGGGTAGTAATGTTACTCACAATGGGGATCTGAGGTAGTAATGTTACTCACAATGGGATCTGAGGTAGTAATGCTACTCACAATGGGGATCTGAGGGCAGTAATGTTACTCACAATGGGGATCTGAGGGTAGTAATGCTACTCACAATGGGGATCTGAGGGTAGTAATGCTACTCACAATGGGGATCTGAGGGTAGTGATGCTACTCACAATGGGGATCTGAGGGTAGTAATGCTACTCACAATGGGGATCTGAGGGTAGTAATGCTACTCACAATGGGGATCTGAGGGTAGTAATGCTACTCAGCAATGGGGATCTGAGGGTAGTAATGCTACTCACAATGGGGATCTGAGGGTAGTAATGCTACTCACAATGGGGATCTGAGGGTAGTAATGCTACTCACAATGGGGATCTGAGGGTAGTAATGTTACTCACAATGGGGATCTGAGGGTAGTAATGTTACTCACAATGGGGATCTGAGGGTAGTAATGCTACTCACAATGGGGATCTGAGGGTAGTAATGCTACTCACAATGGGGATCTGAGGGTAGTAATGCTTACTCACAATGGGGATCTGAGGGTAGTAATGCTACTCACAATGGGGATCTGAGGGTAGTAATGCTACTCACAATGGGGATCTGAGGGTAGTAATGCTACTCACAATGGGGATCTGAGGGTAGTGATGCTACTCACAATGGGGATCTGAGGGTAGTAATGCTACTCACAATGGGGATCTGAGGGTAGTAATGCTACTCACAATGGGGATCTGAGGGTAGTAATGCTACTCACAATGGGGATCTGAGGGTAGTAATGCTACTCACAATGGGGATCTGAGGGTAGTGATGCTACTCACAATGGGGATCTGAGGGTAGTGATGCTACTCACAATGGGGATCTGAGGTAGTAATGCTACTCACAATGGGGATTGAGGGTAGTAATGTTACTCACAATGGGGATCTGAGGGTAGTAATGTTACTCACAATGGGGATCTGAGGGTAGGAATGCTACTCACAATGGGGATCTGAGGGTAGTGATGCTACTCACAATGGGGATCTGAGGGTAGTAATGCTACTCACAATGGGGATCTGAGGGTAGTAATGCTACTCACAATGGGGATCTGAGGGTAGTAATGCTACTCACAATGGGGATCTGAGGGTAGTAATGCTACTCACAATGGGGATCTGAGGGTAGTAATGTTACTCACAATGGGGATCTGAGGGTAGTAATGTTATTCACAATGGGGATCTGAGGGTAGTAATGCTACTCACAATGGGGATTGGAGGGTAGTAATGCTACTCACAATGGGGATCTGAGGGTAGTAATGCTACTCACAATGGGGATCTGAGGGTAGTAATGCTACTCACAATGGGGATTTGAGGGTAGTAATTTTACTCACAATGGGGATCTGAGGGTAGTAATGCTACTCACAATGGGGATCTGAGGGTAGTAATGCTACTCACAATGGGGATTGGAGGGTAGTAATGCTACTCACAATGGGGATCTGAGGGTAGTAATGCTACTCACAATGGGGATCTGAGGGTAGTAATGCTACTCACAATGGGGATCTGAGGGTAGTAATGCTACTCACAATGGGGATCTGAGGGTAGTAATGCTACTCACAATGGGGATCTGAGGGTAGTAATGCTACTCACAATGGGGATCTGAGGGTAGTAATGTTACTCACAATGGGGATCTGAGGGTAGTAATGTTACTCACAATGGGGATCTGAGGGTAGTAATGCTACTCACAATGGGGATCTGAGGGTAGTAATGCTACTCACAATGGGGATCTGAGGGTAGTAATGCTACTCACAATGGGGATCTGAGGGTAGTAATGTTACTCACAATGGGGATCTGAGGGTAGTAATGTTACTCACAATGGGGATCTGAGGGTAGTAATGCTACTCACAATGGGGATCTGAGGGTAGTAATGCTACTCACAATGGGGATCTGAGGGTAGTGATGCTACTCACAATGGGGATCTGAGGGTAGTGATGCTACTCACAATGGGGATCTGAGGGTAGTAATGTTACTCACAATGGGGATCTGAGGGTAGTGATGCTACTCACAATGGGGATCTGAGGGTAGTAATGCTACTCACAATGGGGATCTGAGGGTAGTAATGCTACTCACAATGGGGATCTGAGGGTAGTAATGCTACTCACAATGGGGATCTGAGGGTAGTAATGCTACTCACAATGGGGATCTGAGGGTAGTAATGCTACTCACAATGGGGATCTGAGGGTAGTGATGCTACTCACAATGGGGATCTGAGGGTAGTAATGCTACTCACAATGGGGATCTGAGGGTAGTAATGCTACTCACAATGGGGATCTGAGGGTAGTAATGCTACTCACAATGGGGATCTGAGGGTAGTAATGCTACTCACAATGGGGATCTGAGGGTAGTGATGCTACTCACAATGGGGATCTGAGGGTAGTAATGCTACTCACAATGGGGATCTGAGGGTAGTAATGCTACTCACAATGGGGATCTGAGGGTAGTAATGCTACTCACAATGGGGATCTGAGGGTAGTAATGCTACTCACAATGGGGATCTGAGGGTAGTAATGCTACTCACAATGGGGATCTGAGGGTAGTAATGCTACTCACAATGGGGATCTGAGGGTAGTAATGCTACTCACAATGGGGATCTGGAGGGTAGTAATGCTACTCACAATGGGGATCTGAGGGTAGTAATGCTACTCACAATGGGGATCTGAGGGTAGTAATGCTACTCACAATGGGGATCTGAGGGTAGTAATGCTACTCACAATGGGGATCTGAGGGTAGTAATGCTACTCACAATGGGGATCTGAGGGTAGTAATGCTACTCACAATGGGGATCTGGAGGTAGTAATGCTACTCACAATGGGGATCTGAGGGTAGTAATGCTACTCACAATGGGGATCTGAGGGTAGTAATGTTACTCACAATGGGGATCTGAGGGTAGTAATGCTACTCACAATGGGGATCTGAGGGTAGTAATGCTACTCACAATGGGGATCTGAGGGTAGTAATGCTACTCACAATGGGGATCTGAGGGTAGTAATGCTACTCACAATGGGGATCTGAGGGTAGTAATGCTACTCACAATGGGGATCTGAGGGTAGTAATGCTACTCACAATGGGGATCTGAGGGTAGTAATGCTACTCACAATGGGGATCTGAGGGTAGTAATGCTACTCACAATGGGGATCTGAGGGTAGTAATGCTACTCACAATGGGGATCTGAGGGTAGTAATGCTACTCACAATGGGGATCTGAGGGTAGTAATGCTACTCACAATGGGGATCTGAGGGTAGTAATGCTACTCACAATGGGGATCTGAGGGTAGTAATGCTACTCACAATGGGGATCTGAGGGTAGTGATGCTACTCACAATGGGGATCTGAGGGTAGTAATGCTACTCACAATGGGGATCTGAGGGTAGTAATGCTACTCACAATGGGGATCTGAGGGTAGTAATGTTACTCACAATGGGGATCTGAGGGTAGTAATGCTACTCACAATGGGGATCTGAGGGTAGTAATGCTACTCACAATGGGGATCTGAGGGTAGTGATGCTACTCACAATGGGGATCTGAGGGTAGTAATGCTACTCACAATGGGGATCTGAGGGTAGTAATGCTACTCACAATGGGGATCTGAGGGTAGTAATGCTACTCACAATGGGGATCTGAGGGTAGTAATGCTACTCACAATGGGGATCTGAGGGTAGTAATGCTACTCACAATGGGGATCTGAGGGTAGTAATGCTACTCACAATGGGGATCTGAGGGTAGTAATGCTACTCACAATGGGGATCTGAGGGTAGTAATGCTACTCACAATGGGGATCTGAGGGTAGTAATGCTACTCACAATGGGGATCTGAGGGTAGTAATGCTACTCACAATGGGGATCTGAGGGTAGTAATGCTACTCACAATGGGGATCTGAGGGTAGTAATGCTACTCACAATGGGGATCTGAGGGTAGTAATGCTACTCACAATGGGGATCTGAGGGTAGTAATGCTACTCACAATGGGGATCTGAGGGTAGTAATGCTACTCACAATGGGGATCTGAGGGTAGTAATGCTACTCACAATGGGGATCTGAGGGTAGTAATGCTACTCACAATGGGGATCTGAGGGTAGTAATGCTACTCACAATGGGGATCTGAGGGTAGTAATGTTACTCACAATGGGGATCTGAGGGTAGTAATGCTACTCACAATGGGGATCTGAGGGTAGTAATGCTACTCACAATGGGGATCTGAGGGTAGTAATGCTACTCACAATGGGGATCTGAGGGTAGTAATGCTACTCACAATGGGGATCTGAGGGTAGTAATGCTACTCACAATGGGGATCTGAGGGTAGTAATGCTACTCACAATGGGGATCTGAGGGTAGTAATGCTACTCACAATGGGGATCTGAGGGTAGTAATGCTACTCACAATGGGGATCTGAGGGTAGTAATGCTACTCACAATGGGGATCTGAGGGTAGTAATGCTACTCACAATGGGGATCTGAGGGTAGTAATGCTACTCACAATGGGGATCTGAGGTAGTAATGCTACTCACAATGGGGATCTGAGGGTAGTAATGCTACTCACAATGGGGATCTGAGGGTAGTAATGCTACTCACAATGGGGATCTGAGGGTAGTAATGCTACTCACAATGGGGATCTGAGGGTAGTAATGCTACTCACAATGGGGATCTGAGGGTAGTGATGCTACTCACAATGGGGATCTGAGGGTAGTAATGCTACTCACAATGGGGATCTGAGGGTAGTAATGTTACTCACAATGGGGATCTGAGGGTAGTAATGCTACTCACAATGGGGATCTGAGGGTAGTAATGCTACTCACAATGGGGATCTGAGGGTAGTAATGCTACTCACAATGGGGATCTGAGGGTAGTAATGTTACTCACAATGGGGATCTGAGGGTAGTAATGCTACTCACAATGGGGATCTGAGGGTAGTAATGCTACTCACAATGGGGATCTGAGGGTAGTAATGCTACTCACAATGGGGATCTGAGGGTAGTAATGCTACTCACAATGGGGATCTGAGGGTAGTAATGCTACTCACAATGGGGATCTGAGGGTAGTAATGCTACTCACAATGGGGATCTGAGGGTAGTAATGCTACTCACAATGGGGATCTGAGGGTAGTAATGCTACTCACAATGGGGATCTGAGGGTAGTAATGCTACTCACAATGGGGATCTGAGGGTAGTAATGCTACTCACAATGGGGATCTGAGGGTAGTAATGCTACTCACAATGGGGATCTGAGGGCAGTAATGCTACTCACAATGGGGATCTGGAGGGTAGTAATGCTACTCACAATGGGGATCTGAGGGTAGTAATGCTACTCACAATGGGGATCTGAGGGTAGTAATGTTACTCACAATGGGGATCTGAGGGTAGTAATGCTACTCACAATGGGGATCTGAGGGTAGTGATGCTACTCACAATGTGGGATCTGAGGGTAGTAATGCTACTCACAATGGGGATTGGAGGGTAGTAATGTTACTCACAATG
>NW_027033389.1:0-6149 GCF_034236695.1 Oncorhynchus nerka | reverse complement strand
AGACACAAACACTCTGGTTACAACAGAACCTACCACAGACACAGACACAAACACTCTGGTTACAACAGAACCTACCACAGACACAGACACAAACACTCTGGTTACAACAGAACCTACCACAGACACAGACACAAACACTCTGGTTACAACAGAACCTACCACAGACACAGACACAAACACTCTGGTTACAACAGAACCTACCACAGACACAGACACAAACACTCTGGTTACAACAGAACCTACCACAGACACAGACACAAACACTCTGGTTACAACAGAACCTACCACAGACACAGACACAAACACTCTGGTTACAACAGAACCTGCTGCAGACATAGACACAAACACTCTGGTTACAACAGAACCTACCACAGACACAGACACAAACACTCTGGTTACAACAGAACCTACCACAGACACAGACACAAACACTCTGGTTACAACAGAACCTACCACAGACACAGACACAAACACTCTGGTTACAACAGAACCTACCACAGACACAGACACAAACACTCTGGTTACAACAGAACCTACCACAGACACAGACACAAACACTCTGGTTACAACAGAACCTACTGCAGACACAGACACAAACACTCTGGTTACAACAGAACCTACCACAGACACAGACACAAACACTCTGGTTACAACAGAACCTACCACAGACACAGACACAAACACTCTGGTTACAACAGAACCTACCACAGACACAGACACAAACACTCTGGTTACAACAGAACCTACCACAGACACAGACACAAACACTCTGGTTACAACAGAACCTACCACAGACACAGACACAAACACTCTGGTTACAACAGAACCTGCTGCAGACATAGACACAAACACTCTGGTTACAACAGAACCTACCACAGACACAGACACAAACACTCTGGTTACAACAGAACCTACCACAGACACAGACACAAACACTCTGGTTACAACAGAACCTACCACAGACACAGACACAAACACTCTGGTTACAACAGAACCTACCACAGACACAGACACAAACACTCTGGTTACAACAGAACCTACCACAGACACAGACACAAACACTCTGGTTACAACAGAACCTACCACAGACACAGACACAAACACTCTGGTTACAACAGAACCTACCACAGACACAGACACAAACACTCTGGTTACAACAGAACCTACCACAGACACAGACACAAACACTCTGGTTACAACAGAACCTACCACAGACACAGACACAAACACTCTGGTTACAACAGAACCTACCACAGACACAGACACAAACACTCTGGTTACAACAGAACCTGCTGCAGACATAGACACAAACACTCTGGTTACAACAGAACCTACCACAGACACAGACACAAACACTCTGGTTACAACAGAACCTACCACAGACACAGACACAAACACTCTGGTTACAACAGAACCTACCACAGACACAGACACAAACACTCTGGTTACAACAGAACCTGCCACAGGCACAGACACAAACACTCTGGTTACCACAGAACCTACCACAGACACAGACACAAACACTCTGGTTACAACAGAACCTACCACAGACACAGACACAAACACTCTGGTTACAACAGAACCTACCACAGACACAGACACAAACACTCTGGTTACAACAGAACCTACCACAGACACAGACACAAACACTCTGGTTACAACAGAACCTACCACAGACACAGACACAAACACTCTGGTTACAACAGAACCTACCACAGACACAGACACAAACACTCTGGTTACAACAGAACCTACCACAGACACAGACACAAACACTCTGGTTACAACAGAACCTACCGCAGACACAGACACAAACACTCTGGTTACAACAGAACCTACCACAGACACAGACACAAACACTCTGGTTACAACAGAACCTACCACAGACACAGACACAAACACTCTGGTTACAACAGAACCTACCACAGACACAGACACAAACACTCTGGTTACAACAGAACCTGCCGCAGACACAGACACAAACACTCTGGTTACAACAGAACCTACACACAGACACAGACACAAACACTCTGGTTACCACAGAACCTACCACAGACACAGACACAAACACTCTGGTTACAACAGAACCTGCTGCAGACATAGACACAAACACTCTGGTTACAACAGAACCTACCACAGACACAGACACAAACACTCTGGTTACAACAGAACCTACCACAGACACAGACACAAACACTCTGGTTACAACAGAACCTACCACAGACACAGACACAAACACTCTGGTTACAACAGAACCTGCTGCAGACACAGACACAAACACTCTGGTTACAACAGAACCTACCACAGACACAGACACAAACACTCTGGTTACAACAGAACCTGCCGCAGACACAGACACAAACACTCTGGTTACAACAGAACCTACCACAGACACAGACACAAACACTCTGGTTACAACAGAACCTACCACAGACACAGACACAAACACTCTGGTTACAACAGAACCTACCACAGACACAGACACAAACACTCTGGTTACAACAGAACCTACCACAGACACAGACACAAACACTCTGGTTACAACAGAACCTGCTGCAGACATAGACACAAACACTCTGGTTACAACAGAACCTACCACAGACACAGACACAAACACTCTGGTTACAACAGAACCTACCACAGACATAGACACAAACACTCTGGTTACAACAAACCTACCACAGACACAGACACAAACACTCTGGTTACAACATAACCTGCCACAGACACAGACACAAACACTCTGGTTACAACAGAACCTACCACAGACACAGACACAAACACACTGGTTACCACAGAACCTGCCACAGACACAGACACAAACACTCTGGTTACAACAGAACCTACCACAGACACAGACACAAACACTCTGGTTACAACAGAACCTACCACAGACACAGACACAAACACTCTGGTTACAACAGAACCTACCACAGACACAGACACAAACACTCTGGTTACAACAGAACCTACCACAGACACAGACACAAACACTCTGGTTACAACAGAACCTACCACAGACACAGACACAAACACTCTGGTTACAACAGAACCTACCACAGACACAGACACAAACACTCTGGTTACAACAGAACCTACCACAGACACAGACACAAACACTCTGGTTACAACAGAACCTACCACAGACACAGACACAAACACTCTGGTTACAACAGAACCTACCACAGACACAGACACAAACACTCTGGTTACAACAGAACCTGCCGCAGACACAGACACAAACACTCTGGTTACAACAGAACCTACCACAGACACAGACACAAACACTCTGGTTACAACAGAACCTACCACAGACACAGACACAAACACTCTGGTTACAACAGAACCTACCACAGACACAGACACAAACACTCTGGTTACAACAGAACCTGCTGCAGACAGACACAAACACTCTGGTTACAACAGAACCTACCACAGACACAGACACAAACACTCTGGTTACAACAGAACCTGCTGCAGACATAGACACAAACACTCTGGTTACAACAGAACCTACCACAGACACAGACACAAACACTCTGGTTACAACAGAACCTACCACAGACACAGACACAAACACTCTGGTTACAACACAACCTACCACAGACACAGACACAAACACTCTGGTTACAACAGAACCTACCACAGACACAGACACAAACACTCTGGTTACAACAGAACCTACCACAGACACAGACACAAACACTCTGGTTACAACAGAACCTACCACAGACACAGACACAAACACTCTGGTTACAACAGAACCTGCTGCAGACATAGACACAAACACTCTGGTTACAACAGAACCTACCACAGACACAGACACAAACACTCTGGTTACAACAGAACCTACCACAGACACAGACACAAACACTCTGGTTACAACAGAACCTACCACAGACACAGACACAAACACTCTGGTTACAACAGAACCTACCACAGACACAGACACAAACACTCTGGTTACAACAGAACCTGCTGCAGACAGACACAAACACTCTGGTTACAACAGAACCTACCACAGACACAGACACAAACACTCTGGTTACAACAGAACCTACCACAGACACAGACACAAACACTCTGGTTACAACAGAACCTGCCACAGGCACAGACACAAACACTCTGGTTACAACAGAACCTACCACAGACACAGACACAAACACTCTGGTTACAACAGAACCTACCACAGACACAGACACAAACACTCTGGTTACAACAGAACCTACCACAGACACAGACACAAACACTCTGGTTACAACAGAACCTACCACAGACACAGACACAAACACTCTGGTTACAACAGAACCTACCACAGACACAGACACAAACACTCTGGTTACAACAGAACCTACCACAGACACAGACACAAACACTCTGGTTACAACAGAACCTACCACAGACACAGACACAAACACTCTGGTTACAACAGAACCTACCACAGACACAGACACAAACACTCTGGTTACAACAGAACCTACCACAGACACAGACACAAACACTCTGGTTACAACAGAACCTACCACAGACACAGACACAAACACTCTGGTTACAACAGAACCTACCACAGACACAGACACAAACACTCTGGTTACAACAGAACCTACCACAGACACAGACACAAACACTCTGGTTACAACAGAACCTACCACAGACACAGACACAAACACTCTGGTTACAACAGAACCTACCACAGACACAGACACAAACACTCTGGTTACAACAGAACCTACCACAGACACAGACACAAACACTCTGGTTACAACAGAACCTGCCACAGGCACAGACACAAACACTCTGGTTACAACAGAACCTACCACAGACACAGACACAAACACTCTGGTTACAACAGAACCTACCACAGACACAGACACAAACACTCTGGTTACAACAGAACCTACCACAGACACAGACACAAACACTCTGGTTACAACAGAACCTACCACAGACACAGACACAAACACTCTGGTTACAACAGAACCTGCTGCAGACATAGACACAAACACTCTGGTTACAACAGAACCTACCACAGACACAGACACAAACACTCTGGTTACAACAGAACCTACCACAGACACAGACACAAACACTCTGGTTACAACAGAACCTACCACAGACACAGACACAAACACTCTGGTTACAACAGAACCTACCACAGACACAGACACAAACACTCTGGTTACAACACAACCTACCACAGACACAGACACAAACACTCTGGTTACAACAGAACCTACCACAGACACAGACACAAACACACTAGTTACCACAGAACCTGCTGCAGACATAGACACAAACACTCTGGTTACAACAGAACCTACCACAGACACAGACACAAACACTCTGGTTACAACAGAACCTACCACAGACACAGACACAAACACTCTGGTTACAACAGAACCTACCACAGACACAGACACAAACACTCTGGTTACAACAGAACCTACCACAGACACAGACACAAACACTCTGGTTACAACAGAACCTACCACAGACACAGACACAAACACTCTGGTTACAACAGAACCTACCACAGACACAGACACAAACACACTGGTTACCACAGAACCTGCCGCAGACACAGACACAAACACTCTGGTTACAACAGAACCTGCTGCAGACATAGACACAAAACACTCTGGTTACAACAGAACCTACCACAGACACAGACACAAAACACTCTGGTTACAACAGAACCTACCACAGACACAGACACAAAACACTCTGGTTACAACAGAAACCTGCCACAGGTGGCACAGACACAAACACTCTGCTACAGCTACAGAAGCTACCACAGACACAAACTACTCTGGTTATGATGCAGAACCTGCCTCAGACACAAACACTCTGGTTACAACAGAACCTGCCACAGACACAGACACAAACACTCTGGTTACCACAGAAGCTACCACAGACACAAACACTCTGGTTACGATGCAGAACCTGCCTCAGACAAAAACACACTGGTTACAACAGAACCTGCCACAGACACAAACACTCTGTTACAACAGAACCTACCACAGACACAGACACAAACACTCTGGTTACAACAGACCTGCTGCAGACATAGACACAAACACTCTGGTTACAACAGAACCTACCACAGACACAGACACAAACACTCTGGTTACAACAGAACCTACCACAGA
>NW_027033388.1:0-6147 GCF_034236695.1 Oncorhynchus nerka | reverse complement strand
AGAACCCACAACAACCATTACTTCTATCATCATATTCATCTGGATTTTTGTATTCTTACATGAAGGGTAAAACAATTGAAAGTTATATGTTTTTATGCTAAAAAGTAAGCAATGAGTAAACTGAAATTTTGTTGAGAATGTGCTATTTATTCCTGGTGAGGTATATTTTTTCTCT
The DNA here is from genome assembly GCF_034236695.1 of Oncorhynchus nerka. NCBI lineage: Eukaryota > Metazoa > Chordata > Actinopteri > Salmoniformes > Salmonidae > Oncorhynchus > Oncorhynchus nerka. The sequence goes on along the minus strand of NW_027033388.1, from coordinate 5,972 downwards.
CTCTTTGTTTCAGAATCCAGGGGACAGTACACTGTGACTCAGACTCCTACAGTGAAAGTTGCTCATGTTGGACAGCAGTCGCTCTGAACTGTCAAACCATCAGTGATGTGTATGGCTCTTATCCCTGCCTAGCCTGGTACCAACAGAAACCTGGAGGAGCTCCTAAACTCCATAGACCCCATCTGGATTCAGTGGTAGTGGATCTGGGAGTGACTTCACTCTGACCATCAGTGGAGTCCAGGCTGAAGATGCAGGAGATTTCTACTGTTAGAATTACCACAGTAGTGGATTGTTCACACAGTGATACAGAGTCGTACAAAACCCTCCCTCAGTCAGACTGCACAGTGACAGTACTGATACAGCTGGGACCTACTGCAGGTGCTGAGTGGGAAGAGACAGTGACATGGAAGACTGATCAGTAGAGGAGGTCAACTTTGAAAATGGTTAGAAAGTATCATTCAGAACACACGTTCTCCAACGTCATCATCATCATCATCATCATGGTTGTAACTTGTTATTTTGGACATGAACTGAAAGTGTATATAAAAGTTATTTGTAGCTTTGGAAGACAATACTAGTCCATAGTAGAGTAAGATGTACAGAAGTAAGAGGAAACGTATCAGCCCCCCAAACCAATTCCCTACATGCACTTCACAACCAGTTATTGATGTGATCATCTAGCATGTATTAACCCTTTTCATGAGCTGTTAGATCTGTGAATGAGACATGATGCTGGGCTCAAACATGACACATTGATGTAGACATACACTACACACTGTTATCATAAAGTATAATATCTGTCGAATCTGTCATTAATTACATGGTGAATCCACCATAGATGTTAAACCAGTCCACTCCCTCACATCTGGCCCAGTCCAGAGTATTTCACTCAGCGAAACTGTTCAACTGCTTGACTCGTAGCTGTGTGAGTGAAACTGAGATTTACATAGACAGGGCAGGATGGTTCTGCTTGTCCCAGAATAGAGCAGCACTGTCGCCATATTGGGAATGAAACATAAATACATATGTTTTGGAAAGTAATTGTTTAGCAGTGTGAGTTCTGAGAGCAGATCTTAGAGGTTTATTATCTAATATCACTAATTATTCTCACTGGTATTGGAGGTACAGGCTCATTCAGTTGTAGAAATGATTGCAGAGTATTTGTTGGATCAGATGCCCTTTTAATTATGTTTGAAAACATGAGAGTAGCAGAAAAGATGCCTCATGCAGTGTGACATCCCCTTCGCATAGAGTTGATTGTGGCCTGTGGAATGTTGTCGCAATCCTCTTCAAATGCTGTGTGAAGTTGCTGGATATTTTTATTTAACTCGGCAAGTCAGTTAACAGCAAATTTTTATTTAAAATGACGGGCTACCAAGAGGCAAAAGGCCTCCTGCAGGGGCTGGAATTAAAAAGAAAAATATAAGACAAAACACACCATGACAGGAGAGACACCACAACACTACATAAAGAGAGACCTAAGACAACACAGCACGACACCAACAAATGACAAAACAGCATGGTAACAACACAACATGACAACACTGTGGCAACGCATGGCAGCAGCACAACATGGTAGCAGCACAAGCATGGTACAAACATTGTTAGGCACAGACAACATGTCACGAATATTACCGATGGTGACTCCCCTTCTTGTTCGGGTGGCGCTCGGCGGTCGTCGTCGCCGGTCTACTAGCTATCACCGATCCGTTGTTCTGTGTTCCTTTGGTTTTGTCTGATTGTTTTCACCTGTTTCTTGTTTGGTTGTTAGGGTGGGGTTATATAAGTTTGTTCAGCCCGCTTCTGTTTTGTGCGGGCTTGTTCGTCTGTTCTGTGTTTGAGTGTATTTTGCATTTCCGGGTTTCACGCTGTCCGTTATTATTTCTGATCATTTGTTTTCCTACTTTTGTTCATGTTATTTTTCCTGGACATTAAAGTGTGTTTTTTCCCACATCTTTTGCTCTCTGCGCCTGACTCCACACCTCTTCACTCATTTGTCGTAACACAACAACACAAAGAGCAAAAGGTATATACAACAATATGTCACACGAATCAGCCACAAGTTTCAGAAAAAGTGTCCATGATTTAGTCTTTGAATGTAGAGATGGAGATAAAACGGGAACTGGAACACGCTGTTGTACATGTCGATCCAGAGCATGCCAAACGCATCCCAATGCGTGACATGTCTGGCAGTATTCAGGCCATTCCAGAGCTTGTGCTTGCCCATACCATCACCCCACGGCCACCATGGGGCACTCCATTACCAAAGTTGACATCAGCAAACTGCTCGCCCACACAATGCCATACACGTGGTCTGCGGTTGTGAGGCTGATTGGACGTACCAAATTCTCTGAAACGACGTTGAACATTACATTCTCTGGCAACAGCTCTGGTGGACCTCATTCCTGCAGTCAGCATGCCAGTTGCACGCCCCTCACAACTTGATACATCAGGCAGTTGTGTTGTGTGACAACCTACACATTTTAAAGTGGCCTTTTATTTTCCCAGCACAAGGTGCACCTGTATAATAATCATGCTGTTTAGTTATCTTCTTGATATGCCACACCTGTCAGGTGGATGGATTATCTTGGTACAGGAGAAATGCTTACTAACAGGGATGTAAATACATGTGTACACAAAAATTTAAGAGAAATTAGCTAGTTGTGCATAATTATGGACAATTTCTGGAATATTTTATTTCAGCTTATGAAAACATGGGACCCACACTTTACATGTTGCATTTATATTTTTGTTCAGTGTACGTACATAAGTAACCCCACGGAAGTCAAAATATTAAATCATCACATTTTAAATCAACATTACAAAATATTTCAGCCCCCTAAAAGTCCTCATATGGTGTGATAAAATTATTCTGATCATTTAGAATTATTAATTGTTACTGAGCAGGTTACAGACTGCCGGATCTGTCAATCAGGAACAAGATGTGGGCTCAGACATTAGAAAAAGTCCTCCCCTAATTGCAATCGTTCTGTCTTTATCCAATGAATGCGCCACAATAATTTTTACACTGATGCCCCAGGTGTCAAAAATAGAGAATTAAATAGCTTTTTTTGGACCATGTTATTACTATTTTTAAATTTAATTCCATGAGTTAGTGTAGTAGTTATCATAGAAAAAAATATCAGGAGAGGCAATCAACCATGAGGTTTATGCCAGCTCAACCTCTCTCACATGTCCCAGTCTAGGGTATTTCAGAGTGAAACTTGAGTGAAATGCACTCTTAACACAGCAACAAAGTCATAATTCTGAAAAACCTAACCCCAATATAGTTAAGAACAAAAAGCTCATTTGTCTTTTATGTTTTGACTGTGGCTGTGAACTTGACTTTATGGCTGTGTTATCAGTTGGAGTTGTGGGAGTGAAACTGAGATTTGCATGAAGCGGGGTTGGGTGGTTCTGCTTGTCCCAGAATAGAGCAGCACTGGCACCAGATGTTCATTCTGTCCCCAGGGGTTGAAGGTAGAAAACCCAGGAAGCTGCAGATAGACCACACATGGTTAAAAACCATGGCAGAAACTATTTAATAAAATCATATGCAGTAAATAAACATTTGAAATAAATAAGTTATGGAAATGTACTGTTTAGCAGTGTGATCTCTGAGATCAGATCTTAGGTTAGGTGCCCTTTTAATCAAAATGTGTATGAAATGTGCTGCCTTCATTAGACAGTGATCACATATTTGACAATAATGGCGCAGTGTGTAGTAGAAGCCTGAACAACAATAGGTCCAACTAGAGCTATTTGTAGAAGACCTTAGATCATAACTCATCACTAAATGTTTCTTCTGACCATTAACTACATGGACTCTATTTGAGTAACTCAAGGAAAACTATCAACAATCTGAATAGAGATGATGTGCATTGATCCAAACCCCTAAAGATGACCTATGTTTTGAATAGCTAGAATTTAATCAAGATGATTCAAACACATACAATAAAAACCCCTGAACGTACCCAGACATCCTCCCTCACACCACGGTGGTAGTTCCAGAGAGCAGCAGGGGAAACAGGAGTCTGTAGACGTCAGAGCTCTGGAGATCTCCCCTTTGCATCAGAGTCAGTCAGCAGCATCACACAGTCCAGACACAGACTGCAGTTCCTGTCCCTGATCAATGGAGGGAGACATAGAATCTGCTATATCTTGTCGAATGACAGTAATAACAATATGCTCCATTTGTCGATGTCTATAATAATAATCATGTATTAGTCCCCATTCAGCACTTATGACATAAAAAAATTATGTGATTACAAAGCTATCATGTTTCTACATCACATCATTCTGACTGTCCAAGAAGACTATTTACATGTTGGACTACTTCCATATAGAACACTTTGCATAGCCAGCACATGCTTCAGTGCTCTGGTAGTGTTTATATCCCTGTGAGTTTAACACTTCATGACTGAGAGCTGTCCTTCATGACAACAGAACCCACAACAACCATGACTTGTATCACCATCTTCATCTGGATATTTGCCCTCTGTCTCCAAGGTAATATATTTTACAGAACATTTTCTGGAAAATTGCAATATTAGGCTATATAACCTTATTACTGTTTTAGTGAATATGCTATATGAACAAATAATGTAATGCTAATTATACATGCCATCTGTTTCAGAGTCCAGAGGCCAGGTCACTGTGACTCAGACCCCTGCAGTGAAAGCTGTTTCAGTGGGTCACTCAGTCAGTCTCAGCTGTAAGACCAGCAGTGCTGTATACGGTAACAGCAATGGACACTATTTGCACTGGTATCAACAGAAACCTGGAGGAGATCCTAAACTCCTTATTTACTATGCTAAAACCCTTCAGTCTGGGACTCCATCTAGATTCAGTGGCAGTGGATCTGGGAGTGACTTCACTCTGACCATCAGTGGAGTCCAGGCTGAAGATGCAGGAGATTACTACTGTCAGAGTTACCACTACGTAATGGTAAAATGTGTTCACACAGTGATACAGAGCCGGACAAAAACCTCCCTCAGTCAGACTGCACAGTGACAGTACTGATACAGCTGGGACCTTCTGCAGGTGCTGAGGGGAGGAGATGATCCAGTACAAAGACAGTGTGTAGTAGAGCTGAACAACAATATCTGTCTTATAACTTATCATATTCAGTCATTCGTGGCATCATTATATCATTTTCACACATTTGTCTTGAGGTATCTCATGGAGAACAATGAACCCATCTATCTTCAATGGGTTCCAAATCTGGTATCTTCTGAAACAGATGATACCAGAAATGATTTGTGCATTCAACAGATCACTAAACTTAAGATGGCCTTTTGTTTAGTAACATTTTCATTTAGAGTTAGAAAATGCCTTGTTGCAGCCAGTTTCTAGCCTCTGTTGGACCATGGTGATATTCTGCCCACAGGATCTTACCTGCATAACAATAGTCACTCTACCATGATGATGTTAGATTGGTAACCAAACTCAAGCCCTCTAACACATCACTGTACCTTTATATCAGTTATCAGGATGTGAGATCACAGACTCACTGGTACGTTTGTCTATGAGGACATCTTTGTCAGTACTTCTAGAACTAGTGGGTGGAGGAGTCAGGCGCAGAGAGCAGGGTAGTAGATACGTGGATAGTTTATTTCCAAAGCAACAGTGTCGGTCAACGCCACACACTCGGGTGCTAAAAGACCCAGTCGCAAAACAACAGGACGAACGGTTCGGGAAAAATAACGTCCACAGAAATCACACACACCAATTAACAAAAAACAAGCCCGCACAAAGCCGGCGGGCCTACCGGGTTTAAATAGCCCAAAACCAAAAGCCTAAACAAGAAACAGATGCAACTTATCAGACAACACTAAATGAAACAGAAAAGGGGATCGGTGGCAGCTAGTAGGCCGGCGGCGACGACGACCGAGTGCTGCCCGAATAGGAAGAGGCACCATCTTCGGCGGGATTCGTGACAGTACCCCCCGTCCCCCTGTCCTTCAAGACAC
>NW_027033387.1:0-6147 GCF_034236695.1 Oncorhynchus nerka | reverse complement strand
CTCACCATTACCAATCCGGAGGCTGCATTCATTGTAGCTGGGGATTTTAACAAAGCTAATCTGAAAACAAGACTCCCTAAATTTTATCAGCATATCGATTGCGCAACCAGGGGTGGTAAAACCTTGGATCATTGTTACTCTAACTTCCGCGACGCATATAAGGCCCTGCCCCGCCCCCCTTTCGGAAAAGCTGACCACGACTCCATTTTGTTGATCCCTGCCTACAGGCAGAAACTTAAACAAGAGGCTCCCACGCTGAGGTCTGTCCAACGCTGGTCAGACCAAGCTGACTCCACACTCCAAGACTGCTTCCATCACGTGGACTGGGACATGTTTCGTATTGCGTCAGATAAAAATATTGACGAATACGCTGATTCGGTGTGCGAGTTCATTAGAACGTGCGTTGAAGATGTCGTTCCCATAGCAACGATAAAAACATTCCCTAACCAGAAACCGTGGATTGATGGCAGCATTCGCGTGAAACTGAAAGCGCGAACCACTGCTTTTAATCAGGGCAAGGTGTCTGGCAACATGACCGAATACAAACAGTGCAGCTATTCCCTCCGCAAGGCTATTAAACAAGCTAAGCGTCAGTACAGAGACAAAGTAGAATCTCAATTCCATGGCTCAGACACAAGAGGCATGTGGCAGGGTCTACAGTCAATCATGGACTACAAGAAGAAACCCAGCCCAGTCACGGACCAGGATGTCTTGCTCCCAGGCAGACTGAATAACTTTTTTGCCCGCTTTGAGGACAATACAGTGCCACTGACACGGCCTGCAACGAAAACATGCGGTCTCTCCTTCACTGCAGCCGAGGTGAGTAAGACATTTAAACGTGTTAACCCTCGCAAGGCTGCAGGCCCAGACGACATCCCCAGCCACGCCCTCAGAGCATGCGCAGACCAGCTGGCCGGTGTGTTTACGGACATATTCAATCAATCCCTATACCAGTCTGCTGTTCCCACATGCTTCAAGAGGGCCACCATTGTTCCTGTTCCCAAGAAAGCTAAGGTAACTGAGCTAAACGACTACCGCCCCGTAGCACTCACTTCCGTCATCATGAAGTGCTTTGAGAGACTGGTCAAGGACCATATCACCTCCACCCTACCTGACACCCTAGACCCACTCCAATTTGCTTACCGCCCAAATAGGTCCACAGACGATGCAATCAACCACACTGCACACTGCCCTAACCCACCTGGACATGAGGAATACCTATGTGAGAATGCTGTTCATCGACTACAGCTCGGCATTCAAACAACATAGTACCCTCCAAGTCACATCAAGCTCTCGGAGACCCTGGGTCTCGACCCCGCTCCTGTGCAACTGGGTACTGGACCCTGACGGGCCGCCCCCAGGTGGTGAGGGTAGGCAACAACATCTCCCTCCCGCTGATCTCAACACGGGGCCCTAATAAGGTGCGGCTCTGGAGCCCTCTCCTGTACTCCCTGTTCACCTACTTCCACTGCGTGGCCACGCACGCTCCACCCAATCATCAAGTTTGGCGGACGACACAACAGTGGTAGGCTTGATTACCAACAACGACGAGACGGCCTACAGGGAGGAGGTGAGGGCCCTCGAGTGTGGTGTCAGGAAAATAACTCTGCCACCAACGTCAACAAAACTAAGGAGATGATTGTGGACTTCAGGAAACAGCAGAGGGAACACCCCCCTATCCACATCGATGGAACAGTAGTGGAGAGGGTAGCAAGTTTTAAGTTCCTCGGCATACACATCACAGACAAACTGAATTGGGGCGCAGCAGCGCCTCTTCAACCTCAGGAGGCTGAAGAAATTCGGCTTGTCACCAAAAGCACTCACAAACTTCTACAGATGCACAATCGAGAGCATCCTGGCGGGCTGTATCGCCGCCTGGTACGGCAACTGCTCCGCCCTCAACCGTAAGGCTCTCCAGAGGGTAGTGAGGTCTGCACAACGCATCACCGGGGGCAAACTACCTGCCCTCCAGGACACCTACACCACCCGATGTTACAGGAAGGCCATAAAGATCATCAAGGACATCAACCACCCGAACCACTGCCTGTTCACCCCGCTATCATCCAGAAGGCGAGGTCAGTACAGGTGCATCAAAGCTGGGACCGAGAGACTGAAAAACAGCTTCTATCTCAAGGCCATCAGACACATTGAGTGGCTGTTGCCAAACACACTGTCATTGTCACTGACCCAACTCCAGCCACTTAATAATGGGAATTGATGGGAAATGATGTAAATATATCACTAGCCACTTTAAACAATGCTACCTTATATAATGTTACTTACCCTACATTATTCATCTCATATGCATACGTATATACTGTATATACTGTATATACTGTCATCGACTGCATCCTTATGTAATACATGTATCACTAGCCACTTTAACTATGCCACTTTGTTTACTTTGTCTACATACTCATCTCATATGTATATACTGTACTCGATACCATCTACTGTATGCTGCTCTGTACCATCACTCATTCATATATCCTTATGTACATATTCTTTATCCCCTTACACTGTGTATAAGAGAGTAGTTTTGGAATTGTTAGTTAGATTACTTGTTGGTTATCACTGCATTGTCGGAACTAGAAGCACAAGCATTTCGCTACACTCGCATTAACATCTGCTAACCATGTGTATGTGACAAATAAAAATTTGATTTGATTTGATTTGACAGTACGACCAGTCAGACCTACTGTCATACAGTACGATCAGTCAGACCTACTGTCATACAGTACGATCAGTCAGACCTACTGTCATACAGAACGATCAGTCAGACCTACTGTCATACAGTACGATCAGTCAGACCTACTGTCATACAGTACGATCAGTCAGACCTACTGTCATACAGTACGATCAGTCAGACCTACTGTCATACAGTACGATCAGTCAGACCTACTGTCATACAGTACGATCAGTCAGACCTACTGTCATACAGTACGATCAGTCAGACCTACTGTCATACAGTACGATCAGTCAGACCTACTGTCACACAGTACGATCAGTCAGACCTCCTGTCATACAGTAGGATCAGTCAGACCTACTGTCACACAGTACGATCAGTCAGACCTACTGTCATACAGTACGATCAGTCAGACCTACTGTCACACAGTACGATCAGTCAGACCTACTGTCATACAGTACGATCAGTCAGACCTACTGTCACACAGTACGATCAGTCAGACCTACTGTCATACAGTACGATCAGTCAGACCTACTGTCACACAGTACGATCAGTCAGACCTCCTGTCATACAGTACGATCAGTCAGACCTCCTGTCACACAGTACGATCAGTCAGACCTACTGTCATACAGTACGATCAGTCAGACCTACTGTCACACAGTACGATCAGTCAGACCTACTGTCATACAGTACGATCAGTCAGACCTACTGTCACACAGTACGATCAGTCAGACCTACTGTCATACAGTACGATCAGTCAGACCTACTGTCACACAGTACGATCAGTCAGACCTACTGTCATACAGTACGATCAGTCAGACCTACTGTCACACAGTACGATCAGTCAGACCTACTGTCATACAGTACGATCAGTCAGACCTACTGTCACACAGTACGATCAGTCAGACCTACTGTCATACAGTACGATCAGTCAGACCTACTGTCACACAGTACGATCAGTCAGACCTACGGTCATACAGTACGATCAGTCAGACCTGCTGTCACACAGTACGATCAGTCAGACCTACTGTCATACAGTAGATCAGTCAGACCTACTGTCACACAGTACGATCAGTCAGACCTACTGTCATACAGTACGATCAGTCAGACCTACTGTCACACAGTACGATCAGTCAGACCTCCTGTCACACAGTAGGATCAGTCAGACCTACTGTCACACAGTACGATCAGTCAGACCTACTGTCATACAGTACGATCAGTCAGACCTACTGTCACACAGTAGGATCAGTCAGACCTGCTGTCACACAGTCTTTCTTCCTAGACCTACTGTCATACAGTACTCCTCAGTCAGACTTGTCTTTTCTTCATAGAGTCCGTTGTTCTGCTTCTCCTCATCCCTTAGTGACTTGTCTTTTCTTCCTAGAGTCCGTTGTTCTGCTTCTCCTCACCCCTTAGTGACTTGTCTTTTCTTCCTAGAGTCCGTTGTTCTGCTTCTCCTCACCCTTTAGTGACTTGTCTTTTCTTCCTAGAGTCCGTTGTTCTGCTTCTCCTCACCCCTTAGTGACTTGTCTTTTTCTTCCTAGAGTCCGTTGTTCTGCTTCTCCTCACCCCTTAGTGACTTGTCTTTTCTTCCTAGAGTCCGTTGTTCTGCTTCTCCTCACCCCTTAGTGACTTGTCTTTTCTTCCTAGAGTCCGTTGTTCTGCTTCTCCTCACCCCTTAGTGACTTGTCTTTTCTACCTAGAGTCCGTTGTTCTGCTTCTTCTCACCTTTTATTGGCTTTTTCATTCCTCTGATCTCCTGTTCTACTGTGGGTGGTTTATCTTGAAGCACTCAATGTGCAGTGGCGCTCTGCATTTCTCACACTCATAGGTAGTGGGTTTGTCACAATGACGACATCTCTGGAACCGGTGCATCGTGCTGATTGGCCAGTGAAAGCCTTGTCATATCTTGCCTGATCTTCAACAGTAGCAGCCAGTAGAGATCTCCTTCCGTGGCTCCAGTGGTTTCCGGGCCAAACTTTTGCATCAGAGACTGTGCCGCTATCAGTGAGAGGTGAGCAGGTCGATGGTCCCTCCCATAACGTCTCTTTAAAAGAAATGGCTGTTTACGAGTGCACTGTTGAGAGACCATGCAAAGATGGGCCACCACCACTTCTTAGACCTGATGGAGACATGGTATCTTGAAACCTGTAGGTCGTGAAGGTCAACACCACCACCACTTCTTGAACCTGATGAATCATGGTGTCTTGAAACCTGTAGGTCGTGAGAGGTCAACACCACCCATGTGCTCATTGTATCAGTTAATGCATTTTGGTTGTGGGACTTTATCAAAGGCACGTCGCTCCTTGTTCCATCTCTTGACAGAGGTCTCACTGTATTTCTCCTCCATGTTTGTTGCCACTGTGTGACGACCCTCCCACTCTGTCTGCCGTATTCTTCTCTTTGCTCTTGTTTTCCTTATTAGGATGCCGGTGGGCGGAGCCGGGAGGGTCGTCAGTGACATGGGACACACCTGGGCCCGGGTGTGTCCCCAGGATAAATACACCACTTCCCCATTCATGGAGGAGACTCTCTCCATGCAGACACACCTGGGCCCGGGTGTGTCCCAGGATAAATACACCACTTCCCCATTCATGGAGGAGACTCTCTCCATGCAGACACACCTGGGCCCGGGTGTGTCCCAGGATAAATACACCTCTTCCCCATTCATGGAGGAGACTCTCTCCATGCAGACACACCTGGGCCCGGGTGTGTCCCAGGATAAATACACCACTTCCCCATTCATGGAGGAGACTCTCTCCATGCAGACACACCTGGGCACGGGTGTGTCCCAGGATAAATACACCACTTCCCCATTCATGGAGGAGACTCTCTCCATGCAGACACACCTGGGCCCGGGTGTGTCCCAGGATAAATACACCTCTTCCCCATTCATGGAGGAGACTCTCTGCATGCAGACACCTTTATAGATTTTGTTCACCTTTATAGACACTGTTCATTCTGTTCCTGTATCAGTATGTGTAGAACTATGTATGTGTATCAGTATGTGTAGAACTATGTATGTGTATCAGTATGTGTAGAACTATGTATGTGTATCAGTATGTGTTTACCTAGATGCACTGTGTTCTCGCAGGTCTCTATTGTTGCCGTCAACATGTTTACTCATTCTATGACCACACTGAACAAAGTCGGGTAATTTCAAATGCATATATCAATACTAGACACCTTAAAGATGATGTGAACCAAAGAGCTTTGTCCTTTCTGAATGTTAACATACTTTACTAACTTTTTGTTTGGGAGCTTTGATGCAGCCATCCTCTTCTCATGGTGCAACCAGGAAGTAAACAGCTCTGGTCATGTGACAATTAACACTGAACATGTGCCAAATTACAGTAAACATGTGACAATTTACACTAAACATGAGACAATTTACACTGAACATGTGACACTGCACATATTTCATTGAGACCCTCTTTTATTTCAATATTTGCTGGAAATGC
>NW_027033386.1:0-6145 GCF_034236695.1 Oncorhynchus nerka | reverse complement strand
TGTCAGAGGGGTGGCGCCCCCTCCTCTCCACCACAGGGGAGCTGTCAGAGGGGTGGCGCCCCCCTCCTCTCCACCACAGGGGAGCTGTCAGAGGGGTGGCGCCCCCCTCCTCTCCACCACAGGGGAGTTGTCAGAGGGGTGGCTCCCCCCTCCTCTCCACCACAGGGGAGTTGTCAGAGGGGTGGCGCCCCCCTGCTCTCCACCACAGGGTAGTTGTCAGAGGGGTGGCGCCCCCCTGCTCTCCACCACAGGGTAGTTGTCAGAGGGGTGGCGCCCCCCTCCTCTCCACCACAGGGTAGTTGTCAGAGGGGTGGCTCCCCCCTCCTCTCCACCACAGGGGAGTTGTCAGAGGGGTGGCGCCCCCCTCCTCTCCACCACAGGGGAGTTGTCAGAGGGGTGGCGCCCCCCTCCTCTCCACCACAGGGGAGTTGTCAGAGGGGTGGCGCCCCCTCCTCTCCACCACAGGGGAGTTGTCAGAGGGGTGGCGCCCCCCTCCTCTCCACCACAGGGGAGTTGTCAGAGGGGTGGCGCCCCCCTCCTCTCCACCACAGGGGAGTTGTCAGAGGGGTGGCACCCCCTCCTCTCCACCACAGGGGAGTTGTCAGAGGGGTGGCACCCCCTCCTCTCCACCACAGGGGAGTTGTCAGAGGGGTGGCTCCCCCCTCCTCTCCACCACAGGGGAGTTGTCAGAGGGGTGGCGCCCCCCTCCTCTCCACCACAGGGGAGTTGTCAGAGGGGTGGCACCCCCCCCTCTCCACCACAGGGGAGTTGTCAGAGGGGTGGCACCCCCTCCTCTCCACCACAGGGGAGTTGTCAGAGGGGTGGCACCCCCTCCTCTCCACCACAGGGGAGTTGTCAGAGGGGTGGCTCCCCCTCCTCTCCACCACAGGGGAGTTGTCAGAGGGGTGGCTCCCCCCTCCTCTCCACCACAGGGTAGTTGTCAGAGGGGTGGCACCCCCCTCCTCTCCACCACAGGGGAGTTGTCAGAGGGGTGGCTCCCCCCTCCTCTCCACCACAGGGTAGTTGTCAGAGGGGTGGCTCCCCCCTCCTCTCCACCACAGGGTAGTTGTCAGAGGGGTGGCACCCCCCTGCCATGATGGTTGATCATTATTCAATGCCACTGAGTTACCATTGAACATGTATCTAACTTGAATATTTTCCCTATGTTCATCTTCAAATGTATTTATTTGAATAGATTAGGAGCAGATACAAATTAACATTTGAAACGGTTATTCAATACAATGCATCGTAGTTTAAGCCAATTTTCAACGCTATTTGTGATCTAATTTTGCTGATTTCTTATGGCCACCCCTGACTGGGTCTTGGTCCCCCCTTTTCCCTGCCATTAAATCCTTCCTAGAAACGCCCCTGTTCTTTCAGCTCAGAGTGAAACCATGTTTGTTGACGGTGTAGCTCTCTGGGTTGTGATCCGTAAAGGCGGTTGTCGTCACAATAGACCTAGCAACGTCCGGTCGGGGTGTAATCAACCTCTTGCCATCTACAACCCTCTGTCATGGTAACAGTGTCTAGACAGAATCCCTAACAACTACTCCAGGTCCATCATTAGCATCAGTTATAATGTAAGAAGCTCGTGACATTGATGACAGAATCCCTAACAACTACTCCAGGTCCATCATTAGCATAAGAAGCTTGTGACATTGATGACAGAATCCCTAACAACTACTCCAGGTCCATCATTAGCATAAGAAGCTTGTGACATTGATGACAGAATCCCTAACAACTACTCCAGGTCCATCATTAGCATAAGAAGCTTGTGACATTGATGACAGAATCCCTAACAACTACTCCAGGTCCATCATTAGCATAAGAAGCTTGTGACATTGATGACAGAATCCCTAACAACTACTCCAGGTCCATCATTAGCATAAGAAGCTTGTGACATTGGTGACAGAATCCCTAACAACTACTCCAGGTCCATCATTAGCATAAGAAGCTTGTGACATTGATGACAGAATCCCTAACAACTACTCCAGGTCCATCATTAGCATAAGAAGCTCGTGACATTGATGACAGATCCTGATCATTTCTTTTGACCAGAGGATATTGGATATTCTTGCCATGAAGGAGACTTTGTCCTGATTTATGTAGATAAAGTACTAAGGCCATTGTTTCCCTTCACCTTGTCTAATGTCAAGGACGAGCTATAAACTGTACAGTCAGTCCCATTTTCAGGTGTCCTTTCTGCACTGGCGTGTTGAGGGTATTAAGATTGTCAGATCTTTGTTTTACCTTTCAACACTTGCTAATTCTGGCTCAGACCTTGGTACTTTGCATTTCTCTATCCGAGTGACTCAGTAAGGGATATGTAGAGAGGCACCTCTGAGCAGGGACAAGTATGTAGCACAGAGATCTCAAACAGCGATCCGAAGAGTCTAAAGTTCACGGTTCAAGGAGTTTATGGTCAAACACAGAGAAGAGAATAAAGAGGTGGTTCTGCATCCCAAAGGAACCTATTCCTATTTAGTGCACTACTTTTGACCAGGACACTATAGGAACTATAGCCATTTGGGAGACGTAGTCAGGGTAGATGGGATGGTTCAGGGAAACAGCTCATTGAGGGAAGGATGTTCATCTCAATATAGGAAGTCTGCAGGGAGCTTCAGGTACCCTATGGAAAATCTCACGATTGGAATGGAGAAGTCCCAACCACAGACAGAAGACAATGGACTAAATCACTGGGTTTTATGCCGTGGTGTGCAAAGCAATTTTAACACTGCCAGCGCCATGGCAGTTTTTAGGCATCTGGTGACTACTGTTTATATTTTGATAATTGCCATGCATTGAGATTATATCCTCCTGAAGAAAATATTGCATTTTCCCTGACAACCCAAAGTTACATTTTGGAATGCTTAGTATAATAGAAAATGAAATTCATGCACTAATTAAGAGAATACGTATTATCCTTACTGCTTGTAATATTCTAAGGATTTACTAAACACAATGCATTTTGTTATTAAAGTCTGAGTGTTGGAGGTAGCTTATCCAAACATTGTTTAAACAAGAAAATAAGTTTCACTTCTGCTTTATTTAATATAAGACATTTGAAATTATTATACTTTTATGTGAAGTGATATTTTAGCAATTACATTTACTTTTGATACTTAAAACCAAATATTTTTAGACTTTTTTACTCAAGTAGTATTTACCAAGACTTTCCCTTTTACTTGAGTAACTTTCTATGAAGGTATTCCATATTTTATCAGCTTAGCGATAATTGGGTACTTTTTTCCACCATTGGTTTTATGGGAGCTTCCTCTGATTCTGCACACAGTGGTTTCCCTGCCCTGAACCAGCTCCATAAAACCCATAAACTAATACAACTGATATGAATGTGTTCACTATGAATCTGGCTACATGTGGTGCTGACAACCTCAGCCAGTACACATTATGCAATACATATGCTATTTGTTTTGGAACGTTGAGAGCATTTATGTCTACCTATCGCTGTCCGGGGTCTGACATCAGGCAGAAAAGAGACTAAACACCAACTCCAGTACTTGAGAAAAGTCATCAAATGTCAACAAGAGGAAAAGCTACGGTTGCAAAAAGAGGAGAAAAACATGAAAAGATTCTGAAAGGCTCAGGAAACAAGGAAAGGAGGTTGACATTCATTGGAGGTCCGTGCCAAGACAAACAGGAAATATCAGTCAGAAGTAGTGTTCACGCAACGACCTAAAGGGGCAAATCTAAGAGCCGGCCGGACGGGCCAGTCTCTCTACAGGACGTCACAGAACACAGTAGAACAAAAGGGAACTGCATCATCACATTGCCCACTAACAGGCTGGCTAAGGAGCACCTAGACATTGACATTGAACAAACCCTGGGACAAGAGAATCCTAGGTCATTACCGTGAATTGCAAACAGGAAGACTGGACTATAATGTTGGCACTGCAGGTCAGAGAGTATCTTCACATCAGCCATTCACATGTGCTGTGTTATTAGTCATGTGAATCAAACCATACAATATGAACAGAAAATGAACTCAAATTAATTACGTTTCTAAATATTGTACATTGCAATTTTGTTCTAAAATCCTTTGGTATGGGAGCAGCGAACTCAGAATCTTTGTTACTGGGACAGTGGAGTGTTTAATGAACCCTGCTGCTGAGCTACAGGGGGCTAATAGGTTTCTAATGCACCTTCACCCTATCTCTGATGTTAGGCCTTTATATTCTCCCTCCCTCCCACCCTATCTCTGATGTTAGGCCTTTATATTCTCCCTCCCTCCCACCCTATCTCTGATGTTAGGCCTTTATATTCTCCCTCCCTTCCTCCCACCCTATCTCTGATGTTAGGCCTTTATAATCTCCCTCCCTCCCAACCTATCTCTGATGTTAGGCCTTTATAATCTCTCTCCCTCCCACCCTATCTCTGATGTTAGGCCTTTATAATCTCCCTCCCACCCAATCTCTGATGTTAGGCCTTTATATTCTCCCTCCCTCCCACCCTATCTCTGATGTTAGGCCTTTATATTCTCCCTCCCTCCCACCCTATCTCTGATGTTAGGCCTTTATATTCTCCCTCCCTTCCTCCCTATCTCTGATGTTAGGCCTTCATATTCTCCCTCCCTTCCTCCCACCCTATCTCTGATGTTAGGCCTTTATATTCTCCCTCCCTTCCTCCCACCCTATCTCTGATGTTAGGCCTTTATAATCTCCCTCCCTCCCAACCTATCTCTGATGTTAGGCCTTTATAATCTCTCTCCCTCCCACCCTATCTCTGATGTTAGGCCTTTATAATCTCCCTCCCACCCAATCTCTGATGTTAGGCCTTTATATTCTCCCTCCCTCCCACCCAATCTCTGATGTTAGGCCTTTATAATCTCCCTCCCTCCCACCCTATCTCTGATGTTAGGCCTGTATAATCTCCCTCCCTCCCACCCTATCTCTGATGTTAGGCCTTTATATTCTCCCTCCCTCCCACCCTATCTCTGATGTTAGGCCTTTATATTCTCCCTCCCTCCCACCCTATCTCTGATGTTAGGCCTTTATATTCTCCCTCCCTTCCTCCCTATCTCTGATGTTAGGCCTTTATATTATCCCTCCCTCCCACCCTATCTCTGATGTTAGGCCTTTATATTCTCCCTCCCTCCCACCCTATCTCTGATGTTAGGCCTTTATATTCTCCCTCCCTCCCACCCTATCTCTGATGTTAGGCCTTTATATTCTCCCTCCCTCCCACCCTATCTCTGATGTTAGGCCTTCATATTCTCCCTCCCTCCCACCCTATCTCTGATGTTAGGCCTTCATATTCTCCCTCCCTTCCTCCCACCCTATCTCTGATGTTAGGCCTTCATATTCTCCCTCCCTTCCTCCCACCCTATATCTGATGTTAGGCCTTTATATTCTCTCTCCCTTCCTCCCACCCTATCTCTGATGTTAGGCATTTATAATCTCCCTCCCACCCAATCTCTGATGTTAGGCCTTTATATTCTCCCTCCCTCCCAACCTATCTCTGATGTTAGGCCTTTATAATCTCCCTCCCTCCCACCCTATCTCTGATGTTAGGCCTTTATAATCTCCCTCCCACCCAATCTCTGATGTTAGGCCTTTATAATCTCCCTCCCTCCCACCCTATCTCTGATGTTAGGCCTTTATAATCTCCCTCCCTCCCACCCTATCTCTGATGTTAGGCCTTTATATTCTCCCTCCCTCCCACCCTATCTCTGATGTTAGGCCTTTATATTCTCCCTCCCTCCCACCCTATCTCTGATGTTAGGCCTTTATATTCTCCCTCCCTCCCACCCTATCTCTGATGTTAGGCCTTCATATTCTCCCTCCCTTCCTCTCTATCTCTGATGTTAGGCCTTTATATTCTCCCTCCCTTCCTCCCTATCTCTGATGTTAGGCCTTTATATTCTCCCTCCCTATCTCTGATGTTAGGCCTTCATATTCTCCCTCCCTTCCTCCCACCCTATCTCAGATGTTAGGCCTTTATATTCTCCCTCCCTTCCTCCCTATCTCTGATGTTAGGCCTTTATAATCTCCCACCCTCCCACCCTATCTCTGATGTTAGGCCTTTATAATCTCCCTCCCTCCCACCCTATCTCTGATGTTAGGCCTTTATAATCTCCCTCCCTCCCACCCTATCTCTGATGTTAGGCCTTTATAATCTCCCTCCCACC
>NW_027033385.1:0-6142 GCF_034236695.1 Oncorhynchus nerka | reverse complement strand
GGTAGGCCGTCATTGTAAATAAGAATTTGTTCTTAACTGATTTGACTGGTTAAATAAAGGTAATAATGTGCTTTTCTTTCTAAAACAATGAAATGTCTAAGCGAACCCAAAACTTTTGAACAGTCGTGTATATATATATATATATTTATATAACAGGAAGTGTTTGAACAGTCGTGTATATATTTATATAACAGGAAGTGTTTGAACAGTCGTGTATATATTTATATAACAGGAAGTGTTTGAACAGTCGTGTATATATTTATATATATATATATATTTGTTAACATAATTTATATTTTGTTTCTTTTTTTCTGTTTATATAACAGGAAGTGTTTGGATCCTAAATTATATGAGAGATCAGATAACCGTTGGACAATCAGAAACACACACAGAGTTCTTTAAAAACATCCTAGTTTTATGAGTCAACACAGACAGGGTCAGCATCCTAACTGGGCCCCTAGTCCTGATGTAGTACAGTACATTGAGTCAACACAGACAGGGTCAGCATCCTAGATGGGCCCCTAGTCCTGATGTAGTACAGTACATTGAGTCAACACAGACAGGGTCAGCATCCTAAATGGGCCCCTAGTCCTGATGTAGTACAGTACATTGAGTCAACACAGACAGGGTCAGCATCCTAGATGGGCCCCTAGTCCTGATGTAGTACAGTACATTGAGTCAACACAGACAGGGTCAGCATCCTAACTGGGCCCCTAGTCCTGATGTAGTACAGTACATTGAGTCAACACAGACAGGGTCAGCATCCTAACTGGGCCCCTAGTCCTGATGTAGTACAGTACATTGAGTCAACACAGACAGGGTCAGCATCCTAACTGGGCCCCTAGTCCTGATGTAGTAGAGTACATTGAGTCAACACAGACAGGGTCAGCATCCTAAATGGGCCCCTAGTCCTGATGTAGTACAGTACATTGAGTCAACACAGACAGGGTCAGCATCCTAGATGGGCCCCTAGTCCTGATGTAGTACAGTACATTGAGTCAACACAGACAGGGTCAGCATCCTAACTGGGCCCCTAGTCCTGATGTAGTACAGTACATTGAGTCAACACAGACAGGGTCAGCATCCTAAATGGGCCCCTAGTCCTGATGTAGTACAGTACATTGAGTCAACACAGACAGGGTCAGCATCCTAGATGGGCCCCTAGTCCTGATGTAGTACAGTACATTGAGTCAACACAGACAGGGTCAGCATCCTAGATGGGCCCCTAGTCCTGATGTAGTACAGTACATTGAGTCAACACAGACAGGGTCAGCATCCTAGATGGGCCCCTAGTCCTGATGTAGTACAGTACATTGAGTCAACACAGACAGGGTCAGCATCCTAGATGGGCCCCTAGTCCTGATGTAGTACAGTACATTGAGTCAACACAGACAGGGTCAGCATCCTAGATGGGCCCCTAGTCCTGATGTAGTACAGTACATTGAGTCAACACAGACAGGGTCAGCATCCTAGATGGGCCCCTAGTCCTGATGTAGTACAGTACATTGAGTCAACACAGACAGGGTCAGCATCCTAAATGGGCCCCTAGTCCTGATGTAGTACAGTACATTGAGTCAACACAGACAGGGTCAGCATCCTAAATGGGCCCCTAGTCCTGATGTAGTACAGTACATTGAGTCAACACAGACAGGGTCAGCATCCTAAATGGGCCCCTAGTCCTGATGTAGTACAGTACATTGAGTCAACACAGACAGGGTTAGCATCCTAGATGGGCCCCTAGTCCTGATGTAGTACAGTACATTGAGTCAACACAGACAGGGTCAGCATCCTAGATGGGCCCCTAGTCCTGATGTAGTACAGTACATTGAGTCAACACAGACAGGGTCAGCATCCTAAATGGGCCCCTAGTCCTGATGTAGTACACTACATTGAGTCAACACAGACAGGGTCAGCATCCTAAATGGGCCCCTAGTCCTGATGTAGTACAGTACATTGAGTCAACACAGACAGGGTCAGCATCCTAAATGGGCCCCTAGTCCTGATGTAGTACACTACATTGAGTCAACACAGACAGGGTCAGCATCCTAGATGGGCCCCTAGTCCTGATGTAGTACAGTACATTGAGTCAACACAGACAGGGTCAGCATCCTAAATGGGCCCCTAGTCCTGATGTAGTACAGTACATTGAGTCAACACAGACAGGGTCAGCATCCTAAATGGGCCCCTAGTCCTGATGTAGTACACTACATTGAGTCAACACAGACAGGGTCAGCATCCTAGATGGGCCCCTAGTCCTGATGTAGTACAGTACATTGAGTCAACACAGACAGGGTCAGCATCCTAAATGGGCCCCTAGTCCTGATGTAGTACAGTACATTGAGTCAACACAGACAGGGTCAGCATCCTAAATGGGCCCCTAGTCCTGATGTAGTACAGTACATTGAGTCAACACAGACAGGGTCAGCATCCTAGATGGGCCCCTAGTCCTGATGTAGTACAGTACATTGAGTCAACACAGACAGGGTCAGCATCCTAGATGGGCCCCTAGTCCTGATGTAGTACAGTACATTGAGTCAACACAGACAGGGTCAGCATCCTAGATGGGCCCCTAGTCCTGATGTAGTACAGTACATTGAGTCAACACAGACAGGGTCAGCATCCTAAATGGGCCCCTAGTCCTGATGTAGTACAGTACATTGAGTCAACACAGACAGGGTCAGCATCCTAAATGGGCCCCTAGTCCTGATGTAGTACAGTACATTGAGTCAACACAGACAGGGTCAGCATCCTAAATGGGCCCCTAGTCCTGATGTAGTACAGTACATTGAGTCAACACAGACAGGGTTAGCATCCTAGATGGGCCCCTAGTCCTGATGTAGTACAGTACATTGAGTCAACACAGACAGGGTCAGCATCCTAGATGGGCCCCTAGTCCTGATGTAGTACAGTACATTGAGTCAACACAGACAGGGTCAGCATCCTAAATGGGCCCCTAGTCCTGATGTAGTACACTACATTGAGTCAACACAGACAGGGTCAGCATCCTAAATGGGCCCCTAGTCCTGATGTAGTACAGTACATTGAGTCAACACAGACAGGGTCAGCATCCTAAATGGGCCCCTAGTCCTGATGTAGTACACTACATTGAGTCAACACAGACAGGGTCAGCATCCTAGATGGGCCCCTAGTCCTGATGTAGTACAGTACATTGAGTCAACACAGACAGGGTCAGCATCCTAAATGGGCCCCTAGTCCTGATGTAGTACAGTACATTGAGTCAACACAGACAGGGTCAGCATCCTAAATGGGCCCCTAGTCCTGATGTAGTACACTACATTGAGTCAACACAGACAGGGTCAGCATCCTAGATGGGCCCCTAGTCCTGATGTAGTACAGTACATTGAGTCAACACAGACAGGGTCAGCATCCTAAATGGGCCCCTAGTCCTGATGTAGTACAGTACATTGAGTCAACACAGACAGGGTCAGCATCCTAAATGGGCCCCTAGTCCTGATGTAGTACAGTACATTGAGTCAACACAGACAGGGTCAGCATCCTAACTGGGCCCCTAGTCTTGATGTAGTACACTACATTGAGTCAACACAGACAGGGTCAGCATCCTAGATGGGCCCCTAGTCCTGATGTAGTACAGTACATTGAGTCAACACAGACAGGGTCAGCATCCTAGATGGGCCCCTAGTCCTGATGTAGTGCACAGTACATTGAGTCAACACAGACAGGGTCAGCATTCTAGATGGGCCCCTAGTCCTGATGTAGTACAGCACATGAGTCAACACAGACAGGGTCAGCATCCTAAATGGGCCCCTAGTCCTGATGTAGTACAGTACATTGAGTCAACACAGACAGGGTCAGCATCCTAGATGGGCCCTAGTCCTGATGTAGTACAGTACATTGAGTCAACACAGACAGGGTCAGCATCCTAGATGGTCTTAGTCCTGATGTAGTACAGCATTGAGTCAACACAGACAGGGTCAGCATCCTAAATGGGCCCCTAGTCCTGATGTAGTACAGTACATTGAGTCAACACAGACAGGGTCAGCATCCTAGATGGGCCCCTAGTCCTGATGTAGTACAGTACATTGAGTCAACACAGACAGGGTCAGCATCCTAAATGGGCCCCTAGTCCTGATGTAGTACAGTACATTGAGTCAACACAGACAGGGTCAGCATCCTAGATGGGCCCCTAGTCCTGATGTAGTACACTACATTGAGTCAACACAGACAGGGTCAGCATCCTAGATGGGCCCCTAGTCCTGATGTAGTACAGTACATTGAGTCAACACAGACAGGGTCAGCATCCTAAATGGGCCCCTAGTCCTGATGTAGTACAGTACATTGAGTCAACACAGACAGGGTCAGCATCCTAAATGGGCCCCTAGTCCTGATGTAGTACAGTACATTGAGTCAACACAGACAGGGTCAGCATCCTAAATGGGCCCCTAGTCCTGATGTAGTACAGTACATTGAGTCAACACAGACAGGGTCAGCATCCTAGATGGGCCCCTAGTCCTGATGTAGTACAGTACATTGAGTCAACACAGACAGGGTCAGCATCCTAGATGGGCCCCTAGTCCTGATGTAGTACAGTACATTGAGTCAACACAGACAGGGTCAGCATTCTAGATGGGCCCCTAGTCCTGATGTAGTACAGTACATTGAGTCAACACAGACAGGGTCAGCATCCTAGATGGGCCCCTAGTCCTGATGTAGTACAGTACATTGAGTCAACACAGACAGGGTCAGCATCCTAGATGGGCCCCTAGTCCTGATGTAGTACACTAGCCGGATAGGATCTGAACCCTGGTCTCCCACTTACAGACCTTGATGAGTAGCCTAGCCTGAAAACACCTGAAGACTTGCTCTTCTGAACTAAAGCCTAGGGATCGGTATCTCTGTGGACGACCCCGGGAGGGTTGAAAACCTGATCGATCCGTCACCGTAGCAACGCTGTAACAGTCACAAACACCGGACGAGTTTAAATTAAATGACAAGAAACAATCAAGACCCAACATTAGATAGTAGTGTGCTGTTCCTATAAAACCTGACAGAGATATATTACCACTAAGAAACAATCCAAGACCCAACATTAGATAGTAGTGTTCTGTTCCTATAAACCTGACAGAGATATATTACCACTAAGAAACAATCCAAGACCCAACATTAGATAGTAGTGTGTTGTTCCTATAAACCAATCATCTGACAGAGATATATTACCACTAAGAAACAATCCAAGACCCAACATTAGATAGTAGTGTGCTGTTTCCTATAAACCAATCACCTGACAGAGATATATTACCACTAAGAAACAATCCAAGACCCAACATTAGATAGTAGTGTTCTGTTCCTATAAACCTGACAGAGATATATTACCACTAAGGAACAATCCAAGACCCAACATTAGATAGTAGTGTGTTGTTCCTATAAACCTGACAGAGATATATTACCACTAAGAAACAATCCAAGACCCAACATTAGATAGTAGTGTGCTGTTCCTATAAACCTGACAGAGATATATTACCACTAAGGAACAATCCAAGACCCAACATTAGATAGTAGTGTGTTGTTTCCTATAAACCTGACAGAGATATATTACCAGTATAAAAGTTTACAACTAGAGAACAAGGATAAAGTACATAGAGACAATAGGTCCCAAATGGCACTATATTCCCTATGTATTACTCTACTAGTCTAAAGTAGTACCCTATATAGGAATAGGGTTCTATAAGGTAGTGCACTGTATAGGGAATAGGGTGCTATAAAGTAGTGCACTATATAGGGAATAGGGTTCTATAAGTAGTGCACTATATAGGAATAGGGTGCTATGAGTAGTGCACTATATATAGGGAATAGGGTGCTATAGGTAGTGCAACTATATAGCGAATAGGGTTCTATAAGTAGTGCACTATATGGGAATAGGGTTCTATAAGTAGTGCACCATATAGGGAATAGGGTGCTATAAAGGTAGTGCACTATATGGGAATAGGGTTCTATAAGGTAGTGCACTATATAGGGAATAGGGTTCTATAAGTGAGTGCACTATATAGGGAATAGGGTTCTATAAGGTAGTGCACTATATAGGGAATAGGGTTCTATAAGTAGTGCACTATATAGGAATAGGGTGCTATGAGTAGTGCACTATATAGAGAATAGGGTGCTATGA
>NW_027033384.1:0-6141 GCF_034236695.1 Oncorhynchus nerka | reverse complement strand
CATTATGGTGTTTCTCTTCCTGTCTCCCAACAGACATTATGGTGTTTCTCTTCCTGTCTCCCAACAGACATTATGGTGTTTCTCTTCCTGTCTCCCAACAGACATTATGGTGTTTCTCTTCCTGTCTCCCAACAGTCATTATGGTGTTTTTCCTTCCTGTCTCCCAACAGACATTATGGTGTTTCTCTTCCTGTCTCCCAACAGACATTATGGTGTTTCTCTTCCTGTCTCCCAACAGACAGTATGGTGTTTCTCTTCCTGTCTCCCAACAGGACATTATGGTGTTTCTCTTCCTGTCTCCCAACAGTACATTATGGTGTTTCTCTTCCTGTCTCCCAACAGACATTATGGTGTTTCTCTTCCTGTCTCCCAACAGACATTATGGTGTTTCTCTTCCTGTCTCCCAACAGACATTATGGTGTTTCTCTTCCTGTCTCCCAACAGACATTATGGTGTTTCTCTTCCTGTCTCCCAACAGACATTATGGTGTTTCTCTTCCTGTCTCCCAACAGACATTATGGTGTTTCTCTTCCTGTCTCCCAACAGACATTATGGTGTTTCTCTTCCTGTCTCCCAACAGACATTATGGTGTTTCTCTTCCTGTCTCCCAACAGACATTATGGTGTTTCTCTTCCTGTCTCCCAACAGACAGTATGGTGTTTCTCTTCCTGTCTCCCAACAGACATTATGGTGTTTCTCTTCCTGTCTCCCAACAGACAGTATGGTGTTTCTCTTCCTGTCTTCCAACAGACATTATGATGTTTTCCTTCCTGTCTCCCAACAGACATTATGGTGTTTCTCTTCCTGTCTCCCAACAGACATTATGGTGTTTCTCTTCCTGTCTCCCAACAGTCATTATGGTGTTTTCCTTCCTGTCTCCCAACAGACATTATGGTGTTTCTCTTCCTGTCTCCCAACAGACATTATTGTGTTTCTCTTCCTGTCTCCCAACAGTCAGACATTATGGTGTTTCTCTTCCTGTCTCCCAACAGTCTGACATTATGGTGTTTCTCTTCCTGTCTCCCAACAGTCATCATGGTGTTTCTCTTCCTGTCTCCCAACAGACATTATGGTGTTTCTCTTCCTGTCTCCAAACAGACATTATGGTGTTTCTCTTCCTGTCTCCCAACAGTCTGACATTATGGTGTTTCTCTTCCTGTCTCCCAACAGACATTATGGTGTTTCTCTTCCTGTCTCCAAACAGACATTATGGTGTTTCTCTTCCTGTCTCCCAACAGACATTATGGTGTTTCTCTTCCTGTCTCCCAACAGTCTGACATTATGGTGTTTCTCTTCCTGTCTCCCAACAGTCTGACATTATGGTGTTTCTCTTCCTGTCTCCCAACAGACATTATGGTGTTTCTCTTCCTGTCTCCCAACAGACATTATGGTGTTTCTCTTCCTGTCTCCCAACAGACATTATGGTGTTTCTCTTCCTGTCTCCCAACAGACATTATGGTGTTTCTCTTCCTGTCTCCCAACAGTCATTATGGTGTTTCTCTTCCTGTCTCCCAACAGACATTATGGTGTTTCTCTTCCTGTCTCCCAACAGACATTATGGTGTTTCTCTTCCTGTCTCCCAACAGACATTATGGTGTTTCTCTTCCTGTCTCCCAACAGACATTATGGTGTTTCTCTTCCTGTCTCCCAACAGACATTATGGTGTTTCTCTTCCTGTCTCCCAACAGACATTATGGTGTTTCTCTTCCTGTCTCCCAACAGACATTATGGTGTTTCTCTTCCTGTCTCCCAACAGTCTGACATTATGGTGTTTCTCTTCCTGTCTCCCAACAGTCATTATGGTGTTTCTCTTCCTGTCTCCCAACAGACATTATGGTGTTTCTCTTCCTGTCTCCCAACAGTCTGACATTATGGTGTTTCTCTTCCTGTCTCCCAACAGTACATTATGGTGTTTCTCTTCCTGTCTCCCAACAGTACATTATGGTGTTTCTCTTCCTGTCTCCCAACAGTACATTATGGTGTTTCTCTTCCTGTCTCCCAACAGTCTGACATTATGGTGTTTCTCTTCCTGTCTCCCAACAGCTGACATTATGGTGTTTCTCTTCCTGTCTCCCAACAGACATTATGGTGTTTCTCTTCCTGTCTCCCAACAGACATTATGGTGTTTCTCTTCCTGTCTCCCAACAGTCTGACATTATGGTGTTTCTCTTCCTGTCTCCCAACAGTCTGACATTATGGTGTTTCTCTTCCTGTCTCCCAACAGACATTATGGTGTTTCTCTTCCTGTCTCCCAACAGACATTATGGTGTTTCTCTTCCTGTCTCCCAACAGACATTATGGTGTTTCTCTTCCTGTCTCCCAACAGTCGACATTATGGTGTTTCTCTTCCTGTCTCCCAACAGACATTATGGTGTTTCTCTTCCTGTCTCCCAACAGACATTATGGTGTTTCTCTTCCTGTCTCCCAACAGACATTATGGTGTTTCTCTTCCTGTCTCCCAACAGACATTATGGTGTTTCTCTTCCTGTCTCCCAACAGACATTATGGTGTTTCTCTTCCTGTCTCCCAACAGACATTATGGTGTTTCTCTTCCTGTCTCCCAACAGACATTATGGTGTTTCTCTTCCTGTCTCCCAACAGTCAGACATTATGGTGTTTCTCTTCCTGTCTCCCAACAGTCTGACATTATGGTGTTTCTCTTCCTGTCTCCCAACAGTCATCATGGTGTTTCTCTTCCTGTCTCCCAACAGACATTATGGTGTTTCTCTTCCTGTCTCCAAACAGACATTATGGTGTTTCTCTTCCTGTCTCCCAACAGTCTGACATTATGGTGTTTCTCTTCCTGTCTCCCAACAGACATTATGGTGTTTCTCTTCCTGTCTCAAAACAGACATTATGGTGTTTCTCTTCCTGTCTCCCAACAGACATTATGGTGTTTCTCTTCCTGTCTCCCAACAGTCTGACATTATGGTGTTTCTCTTCCTGTCTCCCAACAGTCTGACATTATGGTGTTTCTCTTCCTGTCTCCCAACAGACATTATGGTGTTTCTCTTCCTGTCTCCCAACAGACATTATGGTGTTTCTCTTCCTGTCTCCCAACAGACATTATGGTGTTTCTCTTCCTGTCTTCCAACAGACATTATGATGTTTTCCTTCCTGTCTCCCAACAGACATTATGGTGTTTCTCTTCCTGTCTCCCAACAGACATTATGGTGTTTCTCTTCCTGTCTCCCAACAGACATTATGGTGTTTCTCTTCCTGTCTCCCAACAGACAGTATGGTGTTTCTCTTCCTGTCTCCCAACAGACATTATGGTGTTTCTCTTCCTGTCTCCCAACAGACATTATGGTGTTTCTCTTCCTGTCTCCCAACAGACATTATGGTGTTTCTCTTCCTGTCTCCCAACAGACATTATGGTGTTTCTCTTCCTGTCTCCCAACAGACATTATGGTGTTTCTCTTCCTGTCTCCCAACAGACATTATGGTGTTTCTCTTCCTGTCTCCCAACAGACATTATGGTGTTTCTCTTCCTGTCTCCCAACAGACATTATGGTGTTTCTCTTCCTGTCTCCCAACAGACATTATGGTGTTTCTCTTCCTGTCTCCCAACAGACATTATGGTGTTTCTCTTCCTGTCTCCCAACAGACATTATGGTGTTTCTCTTCCTGTCTCCCAACAGTCTGACATTATGGTGTTTCTCTTCCTGTCTCCCAACAGACATTATGGTGTTTCTCTTCCTGTCTCCCAACAGTCATTATGGTGTTTCTCTTCCTGTCTCCCAACAGACATTATGGTGTTTCTCTTCCTGTCTCCCAACAGACATTATGGTGTTTCTCTTCCTGTCTCCCAACAGTCTGACATTATGGTGTTTCTCTTCCTGTCTCCCAACAGACATTATGGTGTTTCTCTTCCTGTCTCCCAACAGACATTATGGTGTTTCTCTTCCTGTCTCCCAACAGACATTATGGTGTTTCTCTTCCTGTCTCCCAACAGACATTATGGTGTTTCTCTTCCTGTCTCCCAACAGACATTATGGTGTTTCTCTTCCTGTCTCCCAACAGACAT
Organism: Oncorhynchus nerka; assembly: GCF_034236695.1. Taxonomy (NCBI): domain Eukaryota; kingdom Metazoa; phylum Chordata; class Actinopteri; order Salmoniformes; family Salmonidae; genus Oncorhynchus; species Oncorhynchus nerka. The sequence continues at coordinate 2,114 of NW_027033384.1, read as the reverse complement.
TATGGTGTTTCTCTTCCTGTCTCCCAACAGACATTATGGTGTTTCTCTTCCTGTCTCCCAACAGACATTATGGTGTTTCTCTTCCTGTCTCCCAACAGTCATTATGGTGTTTCTCTTCCTGTCTCCCAACAGACATTATGGTGTTTCTCTTCCTGTCTCCCAACAGACATTATGGTGTTTCTCTTCCTGTCTCCCAACAGTCGACATTATGGTGTTTCTCTTCCTGTCTCCCAACAGACATTATGGTGTTTCTCTTCCTGTCTCCCAACAGACATTATGGTGTTTCTCTTCCTGTCTCCCAACAGACATTATGGTGTTTCTCTTCCTGTCTCCCAACAGACATTATGGTGTTTCTCTTCCTGTCTCCCAACAGACATTATGGTGTTTCTCTTCCTGTCTCCCAACAGACATTATGGTGTTTCTCTTCCTGTCTCCCAACAGACATTATGGTGTTTCTCTTCCTGTCTCCCAACAGACATTATGGTGTTTCTCTTCCTGTCTCCCAACAGACATTATGGTGTTTCTCTTCCTGTCTCCCAACAGACATTATGGTGTTTCTCTTCCTGTCTCCAACAGTCAGACATTATGGTGTTTCTCTTCCTGTCTCCCAACAGTCATTATGGTGTTTCTCTTCCTGTCTCCCAACAGACATTATGGTGTTTCTCTTCCTGTCTCCCAACAGACATTATGGTGTTTCTCTTCCTGTCTCCCAACAGACATTATGGTGTTTTCTCTTCCTGTCTCCCAACAGACATTATGGTGTTTCTCTTCCTGTCTCCCAACAGACATTATGGTGTTTCTCTTCCTGTCTCCCAACAGACATTATGGTGTTTCTCTTCCTGTCTCCCAACAGACATTATGGTGTTTCTCTTCCTGTCTCCCAACAGACATTATGGTGTTTCTCTTCCTGTCTCCCAACAGACATTATGGTGTTTCTCTTCCTGTCTCCCAACAGACATTATGGTGTTTCTCTTCCTGTCTCCCAACAGTCTGACATTATGGTGTTTCTCTTCCTGTCTCCCAACAGTCATTATGGTGTTTCTCTTCCTGTCTCCCAACAGACATTATGGTGTTTCTCTTCCTGTCTCCAAACAGACATTATGGTGTTTCTCTTCCTGTCTCCCAACAGTCTGACATTATGGTGTTTCTCTTCCTGTCTCCCAACAGACATTATGGTGTTTCTCTTCCTGTCTCCCAACAGACATTATGGTGTTTCTCTTCCTGTCTCCCAACAGACATTATGGTGTTTCTCTTCCTGTCTCCCAACAGTCTGACATTATGGTGTTTCTCTTCCTGTCTCCCAACAGTCTGACATTATGGTGTTTCTCTTCCTGTCTCCCAACAGACATTATGGTGTTTCTCTTCCTGTCTCCCAACAGACATTATGGTGTTTCTCTTCCTGTCTCCCAACAGACATTATGGTGTTTCTCTTCCTGTCTCCCAACAGACATTATGGTGTTTCTCTTCCTGTCTCCCAACAGACATTATGGTGTTTCTCTTCCTGTCTCCCAACAGACAGTATGGTGTTTCTCTTCCTGTCTTCCAACAGACATTATGATGTTTTCCTTCCTGTCTCCCAACAGACATTATGGTGTTTCTCTTCCTGTCTCCCAACAGACATTATGGTGTTTCTCTTCCTGTCTCCCAACAGTCATTATGGTGTTTTCCTTCCTGTCTCCCAACAGACATTATGGTGTTTCTCTTCCTGTCTCCCAACAGACATTATGGTGTTTCTCTTCCTGTCTCCCAACAGTCAGACATTATGGTGTTTCTCTTCCTGTCTCCCAACAGTCTGACATTATGGTGTTTCTCTTCCTGTCTCCCAACAGACATTATGGTGTTTCTCTTCCTGTCTCCAAACAGACATTATGGTGTTTCTCTTCCTGTCTCCCAACAGTCTGACATTATGGTGTTTCTCTTCCTGTCTCCCAACAGACATTATGGTGTTTCTCTTCCTGTCTCCAAAGCAGACATTATGGTGTTTCTCTTCCTGTCTCCCAACAGTCTGACATTATGGTGTTTCTCTTCCTGTCTCCCAACAGTCTGACATTATGGTGTTTCTCTTCCTGTCTCCCAACAGACATTATGGTGTTTCTCTTCCTGTCTCCCAACAG
>NW_027033383.1:0-6139 GCF_034236695.1 Oncorhynchus nerka | reverse complement strand
GGGATGTGATCTGGTACATGTCTGGCTAGATGGATGTGATCTGGTACATGTCTGGCTAGATGGATGTGATCTGGTACATGTCTGGCTAGAGGATGTGATCTGGTACACGTCTGGCTAGGAGATGTGATCTGGTACATGTCTGGCTAGATGGATGTGATCTGGTACACGTCTGGCTAGGGGATGTGATCTGGTACACGTCTGGCTAGGGGATGTGATCTGGTACATGTCTGGCTAGATGGATGTGATCTGGTACATGTCTGGCTAGATGGATGTGATCTGGTACACGTCTGGCTAGGGGATGTGATCTGGTACACGTCTGGCTAGGGGATGTGATCTGGTACACGTCTGGCTAGGGGATGTGATCTGGTACACGTCTGGCTAGGGGATGTGATCTGGTACACGTCTGGCTAGGGGATGTGATCTGGTACACGTCTGGCTAGGGGATGTGATCTGGTACACGTCTGGCTAGGGGATGTGATCTGGTACATGTCTGGCTAGATGGATGTGATCTGGTACACGTCTGGCTAGGGGATGTGATCTGGTACACGTCTGGCTAGATGGATGTGATCTGGTACATGTCTGGCTAGGGGATGTGATCTGGTACACGTCTGGCTAGGGGATGTGATCTGGTACACGTCTGGCTAGATGGATGTGATCTGGTACATGTCTGGCTAGGGGATGTGATCTGGTACATGTCTGGCTAGATGGATGTGATCTGGTATATGTCTGGCTAGGGGATGTGATCTGGTACATGTCTGGCTAGATGGATGTGATCTGGTACACGTCTGGCTAGGGGATGTGATCTGGTACACGTCTGGCTAGGGGATGTGATCTGGTACACGTCTGGCTAGGGGATGTGATCTGGTACACGTCTGGCTAGGGGATGTGATCTGGTACACGTCTGGCTAGATGGATGTGATCTGGTACACGTCTGGCTAGGGAATGTGATCTGGTACATGTCTGGCTAGGGGATGTGATCTGGTACACGTCTGGCTAGGGGATGTGATCTGGTACATGTCTGGCTAGGGGATGTGATCTGGTACACGTCTGGCTAGGGGATGTGATCTGGTACACGTCTGGCTAGGGGATGTGATCTGGTACATGTCTGGCTAGGGGATGTGATCTGGTACACATCTGGCTAGATGGATGTGATCTGGTACATGTCTGGCTAGGGGATGTGATCTGGTACACGTCTGGCTAGGGGATGTGATCTGGTACACGCCTGGCTAGGGGATGTGATCTGGATGTGATCTGGTACACGTCTGGCTAGGGGATGTGATCTGGTACACGCCTGGCTAGGGGATGTGATCTGGTACACGTCTGGCTAGGGGATGTGATCTGGTACATGTCTGGCTAGATGGATGTGATCTGGTACATGTCTGGCTAGATGGATGTGATCTGGTACACGTCTGGCTAGGGGATGTGATCTGGTACACGTCTGGCTAGGGGATGTGATCTGGTACACGTCTGGCTAGGGGATGTGATCTGGTGATCTGATGATGACATGTAATGGTGAGAATAACCACCGATAAAAGCAACAGGAACATGAAAAGGTCAGCAAGACAATACAGTTTCCACTAAACAACCATTTTGTTTCTTTTATTTTCTGAAAATCTAGCACTAGCAAGAGAAGTGTGGGTTTGGGTCTGTAATGATCCCGCTGGGTTTTTCAGTACACTTTCCTAATGGAATATTTTACTGCACTACAGCCGTGGAGTGGCGAGGACCACTGCGAAGGTCATTAAAGCACTTTTTGAAATTAAAACAGTTCAAAATGAGATCACGGGGAGCGATTGTATCCCTACGGTGGCTATAAGAATGTGTTTACTGAGAGGAGAAGTACAGTGCGTTAGGCCTCATTAGCTTATTGCTATAGATGCAATGTGTGTGTGTGTTCACGTGTGTGCATTGTTAACTATGCTATTGTTAAGAGTGAATCAGCTGTAGAGGTTATAGCGATATATAATTATGTTTGCTAATGGTTCATAATTGCTGATTATGTGTGTGTGTGTGTGTGTGTGTGTGCGTGTGCATGCGTGCGTGCGTGCGTGTGTGCGCATGTGTCTAACTGTAATGTGAAGATCAGATCATGCAAAGGTCCTTAGGAGAGAGAGAGAGAGAGAGGAAGAGGGAGGGAGAGGAAGAGGGAGGGAGAGGGAGAGAAGGAGGGAGAGGAAGAGGGAGGGAGAGGAAGAGGGAGGGAGAGGGAGAGAAGGAGGGAGAGGAAGAGGGAGGGAGAGGAAGAGAGAGAAGGAGGGAGAGGAAGAGGGAGGGAGAGGAAGAGAGAGAAGGACGGAGAGAAAGAAAAAACAATCATTCATTTTAATGGTTATTGATGTTATTTATAATTCCCCTCACTTCGCAAATCACAATTCCAACCACTTGACGACCTATTGAGCTTTTTATGCTATCGATTCATTTCCTCCTGCTTAAACAGTCTATTACAATGGTAAATTGCGAAGTGTACGCATATTTAGTCACGCCTCAATAATATATTTACCCTTCTTATGCTGTACGTGACCTAGCATAATGCATTGAGATGGAGAGTAGAATTTGTCTTTGCTGCTGGGATAATTAATTAATATCTCATAGAATCATAATTGTAGGATTACAAAAGAAGGAAATTGAATGATGGGAAAAATCAAATTATGACAAATGTGCAAATATCCTTACTGATGAGGAAAACAATGATGATAATTATGATAGTACTGATGTTGATAATCATGACAATAACCATGATAACAGTCATCTTTACTCTACAAAATAAATTGACAGGAGGTTGATTATCTTGGTGTCTGGAAGGCATGTCGTGGTGTATCAGCTCAGTAATCTGTGTGCTGGGAAGGAGAGGTGCGTGGCGTTGGGAAACAACCTAAATTGAGAAGGTAGAACCAGATGAACCTATGTGATGCACCACTCGAATCCTGCTCTGCTCCGTACTATGAAACACACACACATAACTAGGTATGTAGGGACAGAACACACACACATATGCTCAAACACTAAAGTACACACAGGTTAGCTACACCTGGTGTCTGGTAACACAGTGTTAAGTTAAGGGCAAAGCCTTCAGCTTTATGTTGCAGCATTCCAACCCAAACAGATGAACAGAGAGGGGAGATAGAATGAGAGAAAATAACAGAGAAAGTGGAGAAAAAGCCCTCACTCTCTTCACGGTCCTGAGATCACAGCAGTGCGGGTGCTGACAAAGGACTGTGTGTGTCGTCTCTGTGCCTGTGGATGTGTTCCTGTGTGTGTGTGAGTGACAGGCGGCAGGGCCCAATCGGCCGGGATCGAGGCGGACAGTGATTACGGGTGACAGTGGTGTTACCGTGGAGACAGGTGAAGAGAGTGGAGGGATGGAGAGAACATTATTCATATATTCAGAAGACTGGCTGGGACTTTCAACATGTTGTATCCCCTGCAGTCAGACATTACACGGTGCCACTGGCACTGGATCCACACACACACACACACACACGAGAGAGGAAGGGGGGAGAGAGAGAGAGGGAGGGGGAGAGAGAGAGAAAGAGGGAGGGGGAGAGAGAGAAAGAGGGAGGGGAGAGAGAGAGAGAGAGAGAGAGGGAGAGAGAGGGAGAGAGAGGGAGAGAGAGAGGAGAGAGAGGGGAGAGAGAGAGAGGAGAGAGAGAGAGAGGGAGAGAGAGAGGGAGAGAGAGAGAGAGAGGGAGGGGGAGAGAGAGAAAGAGGGAGGGGGAGAGAGAGAAAGAGGGAGGGGAGAGAGAGGGAGAGGAGGGGAGAGAGAGGGAGAGAGAGGGAGAGAGAGAGAGAGAGAGAGAGAGAGAGAGAGAGAGAGAGAGGAGAGAGAGAGAGAGAGAGAGGAGAGAGAGAGAGAGAGAGAGAGAGAATAAACGCACCACAGACATAACGTCTGTGGTGCTGACACAACATACTGTAACTTAGACACGGGCAGACGAGCAGAGAGAAAGATGGTGTGTTTGTACCTGTCTGTGTGACTGTCAATTAATACATGGTGGGTGTGTTCCTGTTCTGTGTGGGTGTGTTCCTGTCTGTGGGTGTGAAATAATACATGGTGTGAGTGTGAGGGATCAGAGGGCCTGAGGTGTATTCTGTCAGCTCAGTGTCTTGGGCTCTATGGTGCAGCACTGACACACACACAACACCCTGCTGCACACACTGGTCATGACAACACACACTGGTCATGACAACACACACACTGGTCATGACAACAGACACACTGGTCAGGACAACACACACAATGGTCAGGACAACACACACGCTGGTCATGACAACACACACACTGGTCATGACAACACACACACACTGGTCAGGACAACACACGTGCTGGTAATGACAACACACACACTGGGCAGGACCACACACACACTGGTAATGACAACACACACTGGTCAGGACAACACACATGCTGGTAATGACAACACACACACTGGTCAGGACAACACACATGCTGGTAATGACAACACACACACTGGTCATGACAACACACACACTGGTCAGGACAACACAACACACTGGTCAGGACAACACAACACACTGGTCAGGACAACACACACACTGGTCAGGACAACACACACACTGGTCAGGACAACACACACACTGGTCAGGACAACACACACACTGGTCAGGACAACACACACACTGGTCAGGACAACACAACACACTGGTCAGGACAACACAACACAACACAACACACTGGTCAGGACAACACAACACGCTGGTCAGGACAACACACACACTGGTCAGGACAACACAACACGCTGGTCAGGACAACACAACACGCTGGTCAGGACAACACAACACACACACACACTGGTCAGGACAACACACACACTGGTCAGGACAACACACACTGGTCAGGACAACACAACACACTGGTCAGGACAACACAACACACTGGTCAGAACAATACACACACTGGTCAGGACAACACACACACTGGTCAGGACAACACACACACTGGTCAGGACAACACACACACTGGTCAGGACAACACAACACAACACACTGGTCAGGACAACACAACACGCTGGTCAGGACAACACAACACACTGGTCAGAACAACACACATGCTGGTAATGACAACACACACACTGGTCAGGACAACACACATGCTGGTAATGACAACACACACACTGGTCATGACAACACACACACTGGTCAGGACAACACAACACACTGGTCAGGACAACACAACACACACACTGCTTCCCTTCTCCCAAAGCCTGTCTTTTCTAAATGAAAGAGAGGGATAAATAACTCTAAACAGGCCAAAAGAGTCAAATAAAAGCGGGGAAGAGATGGAGGGAGGAAAGAGATGTTGTGTGAGAGGTAAGGGGAGTTATTAGTTGGATTGTACTGTGTGCGCGTTGACGATTTCCTGACGTGTGTGTAGGGTTTGTCACTCAGAGCCATTCTCTGACGCATGCACGCACGGGCACACACACACACACACACACACACACACACACACACACACACACACACACACACACACACGTACAACAGATCATGATCTGGGTGTTGACTTCAGTGTCGTGGGAGTGAAAGGAGGATGATTGAGTGAAAAGCCAGAGAGAGAGAGAGAGAGAGAGAGAACATGGAGGGGTTTTCTATCCTATGATCAGATGTCAAGGATCATGTCATTTACTTCACAGGACAATAAAGGCAGAAAAAGGTTCTGAGTATTGACATGTCTGTATCAATCAACTGACTAAAATGATCAAAACCCTGAATGAAATGTAACATCAAATGTCCTTCTCAATTCAATGGGTTCACACACTGATAATCCCTTTCAGATTCATATTGTATTTCATTCTATTACATCATTAGCTAAATACAGGAAGACATGTTTTTAAATCCCATCAGTATCTCCCATAACTCTCCTCCCTTGGATCTACCATGGAGCATTGTAGAGAGAATAAACCCACCACAGACATAACGTGGCTGCCCTGGGAGAGAGAGAGACAGACAGACAGACAGAGACAGAGAGAGAGGTAGAGAGAATAAATGCACCACAGACATAACGTGGCTGCCCTGAGAGAGACAGAGAGAGAGAGAGAGAGAGAGAGAGAGACAGAGAGAGGTAGAGAGAATAAACGCACCACAGACATAACGTGGCTGCCCTGAGAGAGACAGAGAG
>NW_027033382.1:0-6139 GCF_034236695.1 Oncorhynchus nerka | reverse complement strand
AGGGTTGGCATCTACCTGGCTGTGGCCTAGGCAGGGCTGGCATCTGGACTGGCTGTGGCCTGCAGAGGCTGGCAATTCCACCTGGCTGTGGCAGTAGGGCTGGCATCTACCTGGCTGTGGCCTGTGCAGGGGCTGGTATCTACCTGGCTGTGGTTAGATAGGCTGGTATCTGAATTGAGCTGTGGCTTGGCATCTACCTGGCTGTGGCTGGCTAGTTGGCAGGGGGTTGGTATCTACCTGGCTGTGGTCTGCAGAGGTTGGCATCTACCTGGCTGTGGCTCTGTAGTAGGGCTGGCATCCACCTGGCTGTGGCTGGCATCTTACCTTGTTGTGGTTGGTAGGGCTGGTGATTCACCTGGCTGTGGCTGGCATCTACCTGGCTGTGGGCCGTGTAGGGCTGGTATCCACCTGGCTGTGAGCTGTAGTAGGGTTGGAAATTCACCTGGCTGTGGCTGGTATCCACCTTGTGGTAGTAGGGCTGGCATATACCTGGCTGTGGCTCTGTAGTAGGCTGGTATCTACCTGGTTTGTGGGGCTGGTAGTAGGCTGTGCATCTACCTGGATGTGGCTGGTATCTACCTGGCTGTGGGTTGGTAGTAGGGCTGGTATCTACCTGGTTGTGGTTGTAGCAGGGTTGGCATCTACCTGGCTGTGGTTTGTAGTAGGGCTGGTATATACCTGGCTGTGGCTGGTATCTACCTGTGTGGTTTGCAGTAGGGCTGGTATCTACCTGGTTGTGGGTGGTAGTAGGCTGGTCATCTACCCGGCTGTGGGTGGTAGTAGGGTTGGTATCTCACCTGGCAGTGGTTTGTGGTAGGGCTGGTATCTACCTGGCTGTGGTTTGTAGTAGGCTGGCATCTGCCTGGCTGTGCTGGCTGGTAGTGGCCTGTGCAGGGCTGGTATCCTACCTGGCTGTGGCTCAGGTGCAGGGGGCTGGCTGTGGCTCACCCTGGCTGTGGGTGCAGTAGGGTTGGCATCACCTGGCTGTGGCTGGTATCTACCTGGCCAGCTCTGTAGTAGGGCTGGTATCTACCTGGTTGTGGTTTGCAGTAGGCTGGCATCTGGCCTGGCTGTGCTGGTGGGGGGGCTGGTGGTCAGTAGGGGCTGGTATCTACCTGGCTGTGGTTTGTAGTAGGGCTGGTATCCACCTGGCTGTGGCTTGTAGTAGGCTGGTATCTGCCTGGCTGTGGTTGTAGGCAGGGCTGGTTGTACCAGGCCAGGCTGGCACTCACCTGGCTGTGGCTGGTAGCAGGGCTGGTATCCACCCGGGTTGCAGTAGGGCTGGCATTCACCTGGCTGTGGTTGTAGCAGGGTTGTATCAGGCTGTGGCTGGTATCTACCTGGTTGTGGTTGTAGTAGGGTTGGCATCTACCTGGTTGCAGTGTAGTAGGGCTGGGTATCTGACCTGGCTGTGGTCGCAGGGGGGCTGGCATTCACCCGGCAGGGCTGGCATCTACCTGGCTGTGGCTCTGTAGTAGGGCTGGCATCTCACCTGGCTGTGGCAGGGCTGGTATCACCTGGTTGTGGCTGGCATTCACCTGGTTGTGGGCCAGTAGGCTGGCATCTACCTGGCTGTGGCTCTGTAGTAGGGCTGGTGGCCCACCTGGCTGTGAGCTATAGTAGGGTTGGCATCTACCTGTGGCTGTGGTTGGTATTCCACCTGGCTGTGGGTGGTGCAGGGCTGGCATCTACCTGGTGTGGGTGGTAGTAGGGGTGGCATTCAATTGGCCGTGGTTTGTAGTAGGGCTGCATCCACCTGGCTGTGGCTGGCAGTAGGCCGTTGGCAACTGGCTGTGGCTGGCATTCACCCGGCTGTGGCATGTAGTAGGGCTGGCATCTGCAATCTGGCTGTGGGCTGCAGTAGGGCTGGCATCCACCTGGCTGTGGCTTGTGGCAGGGCTGGCATTCACCCGGCTGTGGCTGTAGTAGGGCTGGTATCTACCTGGGCTGGTGGGTGTAGCTGGTATCCACCTGGCTGTGGCTGGGGCTGGTCACCTGGTTGCAGTAGGGCTGGCATCTGTGGCTGTGGCTGTAGTAGGGCTTGGCATCTACCTGGCTGTGGTTGGTATCTACCTGGTTGTGGCTTAGTAGGGCTGGTATCTACCTGGTTGTAGTAGGGTTGGTATCTACCTGGTTGTGGTTTGTAGTAGGGCTGGTATCTACCTGGTTGTAGTAGGGGCTGGCATTCACCTGCCAGTGGCTCTGTAGCAGGGGCTGGCATCCACCTGGCTGTGGCTGGTATCTAGGGTTGGCATCCACCTGGCTGTAGCAGGGCTGGTATCTACCTGGCAGTGGTTTGCAGTAGGCTGGTATCACCTGGCTGTGGGCTTTGTAGGGGTTGGCATCCACCTGGCTGTGGCTGGTATTCACCTGGCCAGGCTTATAGTAGGCATGGGCTCTGCATTCACCTGGCTGTGGCTGGCATCTTCACCTGCTGTGGTTTGTAGGGTTGCATCTACCTGGTTGTGGCTGGTTCACCTGGCTTTGGCTTCGGGCATTCAGGCTGGCATTCACTTGGTATTGTGGCTGTGCTGGCATTCACCTGGCTGTGGTGGGGTTGGTATTCACCTGGCTGTGGGTGGCAGTCTGGCATCTCACCTGGCTGTGAGTGGTAGGCAGGGCTGGTATCTACCTGGTTGTGGTTGGTATCTCACCTGGTTGTGGTTGTAGTAGGGTTGGCATTCACCTGGCTGTGGTTGGCATCTACCTGGTTGTGGTTTGTAGTAGGGTTGGTATCTACCTGGTTGCAGTAGGGCTGGTATCTACCTGGTTGGTATCTACCTGGTTGTGGTTGGTATCTACCTGGTTGTGGTTTGTAGTCTACCTGGTAGTGGTTTGGTAGGGTGGTATCTACCTGGTTGTGGCTGGTAGTAGGGCTGGTATCTACCTGGTTGTGGCTGGTAATTCACCTCATGTGGCCTGTAGCAGGGCTACATCTACCTGGCTGTGGGCTGCAGGGCTGGCATCTCCACCCGGCTTCGTGGTCGGTAGTAGGCTACATTCACCTGGCTGTGGTTTGTAGAGGGTTGGCATCTGCACCTGGCTGTGGCTGGCATCTACCTGGCTGTGGCTGGGCACTCCACCTGGCCGTGGGCTGTAGTGAGGGGCTGGCATCCACCTGGCTGTGAGTTGTAGTAGGGTTGGTATCTACCTGGTTGTGGTTGGTATCTACCTGGTTGTGGTTTGTAGTAGGGTTGGTATCTACCTGGTTGTGGTTTGTAGTAGGGTTGGTATCTACCTGGTTTGTAGTAGGGTTGGTATCTACCTGGTTGTGGTTGGTATCTACCTGGATGTGGTTGGTATCTACCTGGTTGTGGTTGGTAGTAGGGTTGGTATCTACCTGGTTGTGGGTTGTAGTAGGGTTGGTATCTACCTGGTTGTGGTTTGTAGTAGGGTTGGTATATACCTGGTTGTGGTTGGTATCTACCTGGATGTGGTTTGTAGTAGGGTTGGTATCTACCTGGTTGTGGTTTGTAGTAGGGTTGGTATCTACCTGGTTGTGGGTGGTAGTAGGGTTGGTATCTACCTGGTAGTGGTTTGTAGTAGGGTTGGTATCTACCTGGTTGTGGTTTGTAGTAGGGTCGGTATCTACCTGGTTGTGGTTGGTATCTACCTGGTAGTGGTTTGTAGTAGGGTTGGTATCTACCTGGTTGTGGTTTGTAGTAGGGTTGGTATCTACCTGGATGTGGTTGGTATCTACCTGGTTGTGGTTTGTAGTAGGGTTGGTATCTACCTGGTTGTGGTTTGTAGTAGGGTTGGTATCTACCTGGTTGTGGGTGGTAGTAGGGTTGGTATCTACCTGGTTGTGGGTGGTAGTAGGGTTGGTATCTACCTGGCTGTGGTTTGTAGTAGGGTTGGTATCTACCTGGTTGTGGTTGGTAGTAGGGTTGGTATCTACCTGGTTGTGGTTGGTATCTACCTGGCTGTGGTTTGTAGTAGGGTTGGTATCTACCTGGTTGTGGGTTGTAGTAGGGTTGGTATCTACCTGGTTGTGGTTTGTAGTAGGGTTGGTATCTACCTGGTTGTGGTTGTAGTAGGGTTGGTATCTACCTGGTTGTGGTTGTAGTAGGGTTGGTATCTACCTGGTTGTGGTTGGTATCTACCTGGTTGTGGTTTGTAGTAGGGTTGGTATCTACCTGGTTGTAGTAGGGTTGGTATCTACCTGGTTGTGGTTGTAGTAGGGTTGGTATCTACCTGGTTGTGGGTGGTAGTAGGGTTGGTATCTACCTGGTTGTGGGTGGTAGTAGGGTTGGTATCTACCTGGCTGTGGTTTGTAGTAGGGTTGGTATCTACCTGGTTGTGGTTGGTAGTAGGGTTGGTATCTACCTGGTTGTGGTTGGTATCTACCTGGCTGTGGTTTGTAGTAGGGTTGGTATCTACCTGGTTGTGGGTTGTAGTAGGGTTGGTATCTACCTGGTTGTGGTTTGTAGTAGGGTTGGTATCTACCTGGTTGTGGTTGTAGTAGGGTTGGTATCTACCTGGTTGTGGTTTGTAGTAGGGTTGGTATCTACCTGGTTGTAGTAGGGTTGGTATCTACCTGGTTGTGGTTGTAGTAGGGTTGGTATCTACCTGGCTGTGGTTGGTATCTACCTGGTTGTGGTTTGTAGTAGGGTTGGTATCTACCTGGTTGTAGTAGGGTTGGTATCTACCTGGCTGTGGTTGGCATCTACCTGGTTGTGGTTTGTAGTAGGGTTGGTATCTACCTGGTTGTGGTTTGTAGTAGGGTTGGTATCTACCTGGTTGTGGTTTGTAGTAGGGTTGGTATCTACCTGGTTGTGGTTGGTAGTAGGGTTGGTATCTACCTGGTTGTGGTTGGTATCTACCTGGTTGTGGGTTGTAGTAGGGTTGGTATCTACCTGGCTGTGGTTGGTATCTACCTGGTTGTGGTTTGTAGTAGGGTTGGTATCTACCTGGTTGTGGTTGGTATCTACCTGGCTGTGGTTGGTATCTACCTGGTTGTGGTTGGTATCTACCTGGCTGTGGTTTGTAGTAGGGTTGGTATCTACCTGGTTGTGGTTGGTATCTACCTGGCTTTGGTTGGTATCTACCTGGTTGTAGTTTGTAGTAGGGTTGGTATCTACCTGGTTGTGGTTGGTATCTACCTGGTTGTAGTTTGTAGTAGGGTTGGTATCTACCTGGTTGTGGTTGGTATCTACCTGGTTGTGGGTGGTAGTAGGGTTGGTATCTACCTGGTTGTGGGTGGTAGTAGGGTTGGCATCTACCTGGTTGTGGTTGGTATCTACCTGGTTGTGGGTTGTAGTAGGGTTGGTATCTACCTGGTTGTAGTAGGGTTGGTATCTACCTGGTTGTGGTTTGTAGTAGGGTTGGTATCTACCTGGTTGTAGTAGGGTTGGTATCTACCTGGTTGTGGGTTGTAGTAGGGGTGGTATCTACCTGGTTGTGGTTGGTATCTACCTGGTTGTGGTTTGTAGTAGGGTTGGTATCTACCTGGTAGTGGTTTGTAGTAGGGTTGGTATCTACCTGGTTGTGGTTGGTAGTAGGGTTGGTATCTACCTGGTTGTGGTTGGTATCTACCTGGCTGTGGTTTGTAGTAGGGTTGGTATCTACCTGGTTGTGGGTTGTAGTAGGGTTGGTATCTACCTGGTTGTGGTTTGTAGTAGGGTTGGTATCTACCTGGTTGTGGTTTGTAGTAGGGTTGGTATCTACCTGGTTGTGGTTGGTATCTACCTGGTTGTGGTTGGTATCTACCTGGCTGTGGGTTGTAGTAGGGTTGGTATCTACCTGGTTGTGAGTTGTAGTAGGGTTGGTATCTACCTGGTTGTGGTTGGTATCTACCTGGTTGTGGTTTGTAGTAGGGTTGGTATCTACCTGGTTGTGGTTTGTAGTAGGGCTGGTATCTACCTGGTTTGGTAGTAGGGTTGGTATCTACCTGGTTGTGGTTGGTATCTACCTGGATGTGGTATGGTATCTACCTGGTTGTGGTTGGTAGTAGGCGGTTGGTATCTACCTGGTTGTGGGTTGTAGTAGGGTTGGTATCTACCTGGTTGTGGTTTGTAGTAGGGTTGGTATCTACCTGGTTGTGGTTGGTATCTTACCTGGATGTGGTTTGTAGTAGGGTTGGTATCTACCTGGCTGTGGTTTGTAGTAGGAGTTGGTATCTACCTGGTTGTGGTTGGTA
>NW_027033381.1:0-6138 GCF_034236695.1 Oncorhynchus nerka | reverse complement strand
TTGTGCTTCGTTCAGTTACGTGTTGCTAGTGACTTGGTGTATAGCGAGAATAGGAGAGGGCCTAGAACAGAGCCCTGGGGGACACCAGTGGTGAGAGCACGTGGTGAGGAGACGGATTCTCGCCACGCCACCTGGTAGGAGCGACCTGTCAGGTAGGACGCAATCCAAGCGTGGGCCGCGCCGGAGATGCCCAACTCGGAGAGGGTGGAGAGGAGGATCTGATGGTTCACAGTATCGAAGGCAGCCGATAGGTCTAGAAGGATGAGAGCAGAGGAGAGAGAGTTAGCTTTAGCAGTGCGGAGCGCCTCCGTGATACAGAGAAGAGCAGTCTCAGTTGAATGACTAGTCTTGAAACCTGACTGATTTGGATCAAGAAGGTCATTCTGAGAGAGATAAGCGGGAGAGCTGGCCAAGGACGGCACGTTCAAGGGTTTTGGAGAGAAAAGAAAGAAGGGATACTGGTCTGTAGTTGTTGACATCGGAGGGATCGAGTGTAGGTTTTTTCAGAAGGGTGCAACTCTCGCCTCTCTTTGAAGACGGAAGGGACGTAGCCAGCGGTCAGGGATGAGTTGATGAGCGAGGTGAGGTAAGGGAGAAGGTCTCCGGAAATGGTCTGGAGAAGAGAGGAGGGGATAGGGTCAAGCGGGCAGGTTGTTGGGGCGGCCGGCCGTCACAAGACGCGAGATTTCATCTGGAGAGAGAGGGGAGAAAGAGGTCAGAGCAGGGTAGGGCAGTGTGAGCAGAACCAGCGGTGTCGCTTGACTTAGCAAACGAGGATCGGATGTCACGACTTTCTCTTTCAAAATGGTTGACGGTCATCTGCCGAGAGGGAGGAGGAGGGGGGGATTCAGGAGGGAGGAGAAGGTGGCAAGAGTCAGAGGGTTAGAGGCAGATGCTTGGAATTTAGAGTGGTAGAAAGTAGGCTTTAGCAGCAGCGACAGAAGAGGAAATGTAGAGAGGAGGGAGGAAGGATGCCAGGTCCGCAGGGAGGCAGCCTTCCTCCATTTCCGCTCGGCTGCCCTGAGCCCCTGTTCTGTGAGCTCGCAATGAGTCGTCGAGCCACGGAGCGGGGAGGGGAGGACCGAGCCGGCCTGGAGGATAGGGGACATAGAGAGTCAAAGGATGCAGAAAGGGAGGAGAGGAGTGGGGTTGAGGGGAGGCAGAATCAGGAGATAGGTTGGAGAAGGTTTGAGCAGAGGGAAGAGATGATAGGATGGAAGAGGAGAGAGTAGCGGGGGAGAGAGAGCGAAGGTTGGGACGGCGCGATACCATCCGAGTAGGGGCAGTATGGGAAGTGTTGGATGAGAGCGAGAGGGAAAAGGATACAAGGTAGTGGTCGGAGACTTGGAGGGGGAGTTGCAATGAGGTTAGTGAAAGAACAGCATCTAGTAAAGATGAGGTCGACCGTATTGCCTGCCTTGTAGAGTAGGGGGTGGAAGGTGAGAGGGAGAGGTCAAAAGAGGAGAGGAGTGAAAGAAGGAGGCAGAGAGGAATGAGTCAAAGGTAGACGTGGGGAGGTTAAAGTCGCCCAGAACTGTGAGAGGTGAGCCGTCCTCAGGAAAGGAGCTTATCAAGGCATCAAGCTCATTGATGAACTCTCCGAGGGAACCTGGAGGGCGATAAATGATAAGGATGTTAAGCTTGAAAGGGCTGGTAACTGTGACAGCATGGAATTCAAAGGAGGCGATAGACAGATGGGTAAGGGGAGAAAGAGAGAATGACCACTTGGGAGAGATGAGGATCCCGGTGCCACAGCTGTATTCCTCTATGGGCTAAACATAAACCCGTGATGTGTGAACACGTGGCTTTGATTTCTGTCAGAAAAAAACCTAATTCACGTGTTTCTAAATGTCAGCCTATTCTGCCTCTTGCACTCCCGTTGTCCTCCTTCCTATCTCGGTGCATCCAGGCTCTTTCTCAATTAGTCTTTCCTAGATTCCCTGTGTCCACTCTCCTATCCTTCTTTAATGTCAACACTCAACCCTGCTTTCACTTTCAGTCCCTGGTGATCCTGTCCACCTCAGATGCATCTTGTTCCTGTGTTATAACCCCACATTGTTACTGTGTTATAACCTCACCTTGTTACTGTGTTATAACCACACCTTGTTACTGTGTTATAACCTCACCTTGTTACTGTGTTATAACCTCACCTTGTTCCTGTGTTATAACCTCACCTTGTTACTGTGTTATAACCTCACCTTGTTACTGTGTTATAACCTCACCTTGTTACTGTGTTATAACCTCACATTGTTACTGTGTTATAACCTCACCTTGTTACTGTGTTATAACCTCACCTTGTTACTGTGTTATAACCTCACCTAGTTACTGTGTTATAACCTCACATTGCTACTGTTCTAGACTAACCTCACCTTGTTACTGTGTTATAACTTCACATTGTTACTGTGTTATAACCTCACCTTGGTCCTGTGTTATAACCTCACCTTGTTACTGTGTTATAACCTCACCTTGGTCCTGTGTTATAACCTCACCTTGTTACTGTGTTATAACCTCACCTTGGTCCTGTGTTATAACCTCACCTTGTTACTGTGTTATAACCTCACCTTGTTCCTGTGTTATAACCTCACCTTGTTACTGTGTTATAACCTCACCTTGTTACTGTGTTATAACCTCACCTTGTTACTGTGTTATAACCTCACCTTGGTCCTGTGTTATAACCTCACCTTGTTACTGTGTTATAACCTCACATTGTTACTGTGTTATAACCACACATTGTTACTGTGTTATAACCTCACCTTGTTACTGTGTTATAACCTCACCTTGTTACTGTGTTATAACCTCACCTTGTTACTGTGTTATAACCTCACCTTGTTAATGTTCTAGAATAACCTCACATTGCTACTGTGTTATAAACTCACATTGTTACTGTGTTATAACCTCACATTGCTACTGTGTTATAACCTCACCTTGTTACTGTTCTATAACCTCACCTTGTTACTGTGTTATAACCTCACCTTGTTACTGTTCTATAACCTCACCTTGTTACTGTGTTATAACCTCACCTTGTTACTGTTCTATAACCTTACCTTGTTACTGTGTTATAACCTCACCTTGTTACTGTGTTATAACCTCACCTTGTTACTGTGTTATAACCTCACCTTGTTACTGTTCTAGAATAACCTCACCTTGTTACTGTGTTATAACCTCACCTTGTTACTGTTCTAGAATAACCTCACCTTGTTACTGTGTTATAACCTCACCTTGTTACTGTGTTATAACCTCACCTTGGTCCTGTGTTATAACCTCACCTTGGTCCTGTGTTATAACCTCACCTTGTTACTGTGTTATAACCTCACCTTGTTACTGTGTTATAACCTCACCTTGTTACTGTGTTATAACCTCACCTTGTTACTGTGTTATCATTTAAGTCATTTAGCAGACGCTCTTATCCAGAGCGACTTACAAATTGGTGCTTTCACCTTATGACATCCAGTGGAACAGCCACTTTACAATAGTGCATCTAGGTCTTTTAAGGGGGGGGGGGGGAGAAGGATTACTTTATCCTATCCTAGGTATTCCTTAAAGAGGTGGGGTTTCAGGTGTCTCCGGAAGGTGGTGATTGACTCCGCTGTCCTGGCGTCTGAGAGAGTTTGTTCCACCATTGGGGGCCAGAGCAGCGAACAGTTTTGACTGGGCTGAAAGGGAACTGTACTTCCTCAGTGGTAGGGAGGCTAGCAGGCCAGAGGTGGATGAACGAGTGCCTTGTTTGGGTGTAGGGCCTGATCAGAGCCTGAGGTACTGAGGTGCCGCTCCCCCTCACAGCTCCGTAGGCAAGCACCATGGTCTTGTAGCTGATGCGAGCTTCAACTGGAAGCCAGTGGAGAGAGCGGAGGAGCCGGTGACGTGAGAGAACTTGGGAAGGCTGAACACCAGACGGCTGCGGCGTTCTGATGAGTTGTAGGGGCTTAATGGCACAGGTAGGGAGCCCAGCCAACAGCGAGCTGCAGTAATCCAGACGGAGATGACAAGTGCCTGGATTAGGACCTGCGCCGCTTCCTGTGTGAGGCAGGTCGTACTCAGGATGTTGTAGAGCATGAACCTCGAGGAACGGGCCACCGCCTTGATGTTATTTGAGAACGACAGGTGTTGTCCAGATCACGCCAAGGTTCTTAGCGCTCTGGGGACGAGGACACAATGGAGTTGTCAACCGTGATGGCAAGATCATGGAACGGGCAGTCCTTCCCTCGGGAGGAAGAGCAGCTCCGGCTCTGCCGAGGTTCAGCTTGGAGGTGATGATCCGTCATCCACACTGATATGTCTGGCCAGACATGCAGAGATGCGACTCGCCACCTGGTCGTCAGAAGGGGAAAGGAGAAGATTCATTGTGTGTCGTCTGCATAGCAATGATAGGAGAGACCATGTGAGGTTATGACAGAGCCAAGTGACTTGGCAGTATAGCGAGAATAGAGAGGGGTAGAACAGAGCCCTGGGGGACACCAGTGGTGAGAGCACGTGGTGAGGAGACGGATTCTCGCCACGCCACCTGGTAGGAGCGACCTGCTCAGGGTAGACGCAATCTAGCGTGGGCCGCGCCGGAGATGCCCAACTCGGAGAGGGTGGAGAGGAGGATCTGATGGTTCACAGTATCGAAGGCAGCCGATAGGTCTAGAAGGATGAGAGCAGAGGAGAGAGAGTTAGCTTTAGCAGTGCGGAGCGCCTCCGTGATACAGAGAAGAGCAGTCTCAGTTGAATGACTAGTCTTGAAACCTGACTGATTTGGACTGGTGAAGGTCATTCTGAGAGAGATAGCGGGAGAGCTGGCCAAGGACGGCACGTTCAAGAGTTTTGGAGAGAAAAGAAAGAAGGGATACTTGGTCTGTAGTTGTTGACATCGGAGGGATCGGGAGGGGTAGGTTTTTTTCAGAAGGGGTGCAACTCTCGCTCTCTTGAAGACGGGAGGGACGTAGCCAGCGGTCAGGATGAGTTGATGAGCGAGGTGAGGTAAGGGAGAAGGTCACCGGAGATGGTCTGGAGAAGAGAGGAGGGATAGGTCAAGCTGGCAGGTTGTTACGGGCGGTCATTACAAGACGCTTTTATGTCATCTGAGAGAGAGGGAGAAAGAGGTCATAGCACAGGGTAGGGCAGTGTGAGCAGAACCAGCGGTGTCGTTTGACTTAGCAAACGAGGATCGGATGTCGTCGACCTTCTTTTCAAAATGGTTGACGAAGTCATCTGCAGAGAGGGAGGAGGGGGGAGGGGGAGGAGGATTCAAGAGGGAGGAGAAGGTGGCAAAGAGCTTCCTAGGGTTAGAGGCAGATGCTTGGAATTTAGAGTGGTAGAAAGTGGCTTTAGCAGCAGAGACAGAGGAGGAAAATGTAGAGAGGAGGGAGTGAAAGGATGCCAGGTCCGCAGGGAGGCGAGTTTTCCTCCATTTCCGCTCGGCTGCCCGGAGCCCTGTTCTGTGAGCTCGCAATGAGTCGTCGAGCCACGGAGCGGGAGGGGAGGACCGAGCCGGCCTGGAGGATAGGGGACATAGAGAGTCAAAGGATGCAGAAAGGGAGGAGAGGAGGGTTGAGGAGGCAGAATCAGGAGATAGGTTGGAGAAGGTTTGAGCAGAGGGAAGAGATGATAGGATGGAAGAGGAGAGAGTAGCGGGGAGAGAGAGCGAAGGTTGGGACGGCGCGATACCATCCGAGTAGGGGCAGTGTGGGAAGTGTTGGATGAGAGCGAGAGGGAAAAGGATACAAGGTAGTGGTCGGAGACTTGGAGGGGAGTTGCAATGAGGTTAGTGGAGGAACAGCATCTAGTAAAGATGAGGTCGAGCGTATTGCCTGCCTTGTGAGTAGGGGGGAAGGTGAGAGGGTGAGGTCAAAAGAGGAGAGGAGTGGAAAGAAGGAGGCAGAGAGGAATGAGTCAAAGGTAGACGTGGGGAGGTTAAAGTCGCCCAGAACTGTGAGAGGTGAGCCGTCCTCAGGAAAGGAGCTTATCAAGGCATCAAGCTCATTGATGAACTCTCCGAGGGAACCTGGAGGGCGATAAATGATAAGGATGTTAAGCTTGAAAGGGCTGGTAACTGTGACAGCATGGAATTCAAAGGAGGCGATAGACAGATGGGTAAGGGAGAAAGAGAGAATGACCACTTGGGAGAGATGAGGATCCCGGTGCCACCACCCCGCTGAC